>NC_134094.1:12429140-12661640 GCF_000715075.1 Nicotiana tabacum | reverse complement strand
ATTGACCTTTTAGGATATAAATTGGTGTAATTAGGAGCCAATTATTATCTTGAATTAACTAAAAAAGATATAATTAATTTATAATTGTAGAATAAATTAATTTGTTCTTGTTTTATTTGTATAGATGGAACATCGTACTTGGATGTACAAAAGGAATTATCCTAATCGGCGGGGATTGCGGGAGGATTTTGTAGAAGGGGTTGATGACTTTATTAGACATGCAATGTCACTTCCACCATACCAAAGTGAAGGAGTAATTAGGTGCCATTGTGTCACGTGCGATTGTATGAAGTTTAAAAAATCGGAGGAAGTTAAGCTTCATCTTTATAGGAAGGGGTTTATAGAGAATTACTTTGTGTGGACTAATCATGGAGAGATCGATGGTAGCTATGGGATATTTCATAACATGGTTGTTGGTGAAAGTAGTAGGTCGGTGGAGAATACAAATCTTGATTCTAGAATTCAGGATATGATTGCGGATGCTTTTGGGATGCACTTTAGGGGTGAGCCCAATGAAAATGTTGAACAAACTCCTAATGATTACGCAAAACGTTTTTATGAATAGTTAGAGGAAGCTAGTCATCCACTACATGAAGGAAGTCCGCACTCTGAGCTGTCTGTTACAGTTAGATTACTAAGTATCAAATCTAATTAAAATATTTCTCAAGCAGCCATGGACTCTTTCATTGACCTTATGAGTGAACTAGTTGACCCTAATATCAACTTACCTGGTGATTTCTATAAGGTAAAGAGATTGGTTTCTAAGTTAGGACTTTCGTCAATGAGAATTGATTGTTGTGAAGATGGTTGCATGTTATATTATAAAGATGATGCAACTTTAGACAGTTGTAAATTTTGCGAAAAGCCTCGTTTCAAGAGGCTTTCCAGCGGGAATATGGTCGCTGTCAAGGCGATGCATTATTTACCTCTTATACCTAGGTTAAAGAGGTTATATGCATCGATGAGTTATGCTCCTCATATGAGATGGCACTTTGAAAATAGAAGACCACCTGGTGTTATGTGTCATCCTTCAGATGGAGAAGCTTGGAAGCACTTTGATAGGACATATCCAGATTTTGCTAGTAAACCAAGGAGCATTCGGTTAGGTCTGTGTGCGGATGGCTTCACGCCTTTTTCTATATCTGCGACACCATATTCATGTTGGCCTATCTTTCTTACACCTTATAATCTACCACCTGAGTTGTGTATGACTAGTCCATATATATTCTTAAATTGTATTATCCCCGGTCCACGTAATCCAAAAAGTTTGATTGATGTATATTTGCAACCTTTGATTGATGAGCTAATACAATTGTGGTATGATGGTGTTGAAATATATGACATATCAACCAAGCAGAATTTTAATTTGTGTGCTAATTTAATGTGGACTGTTAATGATTTTCCTGCGTATAGAATGTTGTCTGGGTGGATGACTGCTGGGAAGCTAGCTTGTCCTTACTGCATGGAAAATAGTAAAGCGTTCACTTTGGAACATGGCCGAAAGCAATCATGGTTTGATTGTCACCATCAATTCTTGCCTGATGATCATGAGTTTAGAAGGATGAAAAATGCATTCAAAAAGAATAAAGTGGAATATGATTCTCCACCTCTGATACTTTCAGGTGAGAAAATTTGGGAGAGGGTCCAGAACTTCAGTAAAGCTACTGAGGCTCCACCTTATAGATTCCCCGGATATGGTGGTAATCATAATTGGACAAAACAGAGTATATTTTGGGAGTTGCCTTAGTGGAAGGATAATCTTCTCCGACATAACCTTGATGTCATGCATATTGAGAAGAATTATTTTGATAATTTGTTCAACACAGTGATAGATGTTTAAGGTAAGACAAAAGATAACCCGAACGCTAGAATGAACTTATAATAATATTGCAGGCGGCCTGAATTATACTTGCAGACAACAAACAATGGTAAGATGTTCAAGCCCAAAGCAAGTTACACATTCACTTTGGAGGAAAGGCGACAAATTTGTGATTGGGTTACGAAATTGTAGAAGCCTGAGGGTTATGCGTCGAATCTTGGAAAAAAAGTAGATATGGAGGTAGGGAAGTTGAGCCATTTGAAAAGTCATGACTACCATGTTTTCATGGAGACCTTAGTGCCTATTGCATTTTGTGGTTTGCCTGAAAGAATCTGGAAACCCATCACAGAGATTAGTTTATTTTTCAAAGACTTGTGTTCTACCACATTAAGGGAAGAAAACCTACTTCGGATGGACCAGAACATCCGTGTAATTTCTAGTAAGATGGAAAAAATATTCCCATATGGTTTCTTTGATGTGATGGAACACCTTCCAATACACCTTGTACACGAGGCACGACTTGGAGGGCATGTTCAATGCAGATGGATGTATCCCTTTGAGAGGTAATATTATAAGTTTGATGTAATATTCTATTTTATTTGAATGTTCTTGGCTAACATGAGATTATGTAGGACAATTGAAAAATGCAAACAATTTGTTAAGCAGAGGAATAAGATTGAAGGATCTATATGCGAAGCCTATCTTGCAAAGAAAACTGCACATTTTTGTTCTTATTATTTTGAGAGTAACGTGCCATGTTCTAGGAATAGGCCCAATAGGTACACAGTCGAATGTGTGAATGATCCATTATATCCACCAATGTTCATATTCAATCAACCAGGCCGATGTTCTAAGGATGTTAGAAAGAGAAGTTTGAGTGATATGGAGTACAAGTCAGCTACACTTCATGTGTTGCTAAATTGTCCCGAAGTTGTACCATTTCTCAAGTAAGTATTGATTTATTAGTTATCAAAATGTAAAATTTACTGTGACTACATATTGATGCAACTACTAAAAATATTTGATATGTCACAGTCACTTCGTGGGTCAATTTGGCCATGATGCTGTATATACGAGATTTGATACGTGGTTCAAACAGTTTGTAAGTGTGTGTGTGTGTGTGTGTGTGTGTGTGTGTGTGTGTTCAAACAGTTTGTAAGTGTATATATATATATATATATATATGTAGTGAATGTATAAAAATTGATTCATAAGTTGTGCTAACTTATGAATTTTTTTAACTCTATGTAGGTAAATAATCCAAATAATTGTGTAAATCAATTTTTGAAAGATATATCTTGGGGACCTGGGCTTCAGGTCACAACAATGTCTAAGTACATAGTGAATGATTATAAGTTTCATATAGAGGATTGCTCTAAAAATAAAAATAGCAACAACAGCGGGGTGAGGGTTCAAGGTGGTGATGGCAACCAAGTTGGAGATATTGATTATTATGGTGTGGTCAAAGAAATATTACAACTAGAATATACAGGTTGGCCATATAAGAAATTGATACTCTTTAGATGCAAGTGGTTTGACCCAAATCCAACAAGAGGTACAAGAGTACACAAACAATACAAGATAATTGAGGTTAATCATACGAGGGAGTATGATCGCTATGATCCTTTCATAATTGCACATAACGTTAGGCAAGTGTATTATGCTCCTTATACATTGCGGCGGAATATGTCCAATTGGTGGGTTGTAATAAAAATTAAGCCTGTAGGTAGGGTGGAAGTCGAGAATGTGTTAGATGTTGCATATCAAAACGATATCTCCAATGTTCACCAAATAGTGGACGATCAGTTAGAAAATAATTTGGAACATCCTGAACGCATATTGGAAGAAGTTGATATAAATGAAGTAACAATTATAGAAAATGAGGACGAAGAATCAACTGATGAAGCTCAAACAAGTGAGGACGAAGAATTCTCGGACGAGAAACAATACGTCGATGAGGATTAAAAAGTTGGTTTTTTAAAAGCACTCTCGTTTTATAGCTAGTTTCTTATATGTTTCAATCTAAATGTGTATTATATTATGTAGATGGAAGGCAAGGGTCAAGGTAACAATGACCCTACTAGTTCTTGGGGTCGAGAAAAGGGTAGGAAGGGAAAGAGGAGGGTAGAAAATAATACTCCCTCTTGTCCACCCTTTTCAGAGATGCCTATGTCTTATCCTCCACCACACGGCTATACTGAGCTGCCACAGCATCACGAGCCGTACACCTTCATTCAGACACCAAGTCTTCCATCACAGGGCCATAGGACTATACGTCCGACATACAGTCCAGCTGCCTCATAGCCATCTGCATCGCAGCCATCTACATCACATCCACATGGATCATATCCCTACATATCACAGCCACATGGATCACATCCATCCATGTCACAGCCACTCGGGTCACAGCCGTCGGTATCACATCCACTTGGGTCGCATCCAGCTATGTCACAGTCACAAGGATCGCAACCATCTTCATCATCGACTCCATCTATTGCAGGCCTTCGCCTGCAAGGCAGTAGCTCTGACCTACCTACACCGTCTTCACATGCCTCTGATACACATGCTTCAGATGGTGATGACGAGGTAGTGCATTATGATCGATATGGCAGGATCATCATAGTCCCTGAGGGTGATGGGTAAGTGTTATTCATTATTTTTGCGTCTATTGATTTGTAACATTTTTACTAAGATATTAATGTGTTTTTATTGTTAAATTACAGGTTCAGGCCGGGTAATAAGACTACGAAGATAATCACCAATGCCATCAGAAAGCTTTATGATGGCCCTTATGCGACATGGACTGATTGCCCATTCTCACTGAAGGAGCAAATTTTTAATCAATTTAAGGTATAAATGTTCTTTTAAACAGTTTAATAATTTATATTTTATGATATTTCCACCTAATATTTAACTTTTGAAATACAGAGCAAGTGTGTATGGGAAGACCGCTATAGCGCGGAACTGGCTACAAATTTTCAACATAAAGCTCGCAAGAGATTGGCAGATGCTTTCTCGGATGCTAGAAAGAAGAAAAAGAGGCCTGGCTGGTTACTTGAGAATTTGTGGAATGATTTGCAAAGGCAATGGCTTACCGCAGAGTTCTTATATAGGAGCGAAAAAGGAAAGAAAGCTCGCGCATCCGAGAAGGGAGGCTCCTTACACACTGGAGGTGCGATCAACCTAGGGACAATAAAAAGAAGATTGGTACGTAATTGGTTAAATTATTTTACTTTTCTAAGTATATCTATTCTATTTATTAACTAAATTAATTTGTTTTCAGGAAAAGAAGTATGGGCATTCAATGAGTCATGATGAGCTATTCAAGGAGACACATATTGTGAAGAAGAAGAAAGAGGGGGATCAAGATAGGTGGGTCGAGGACCGGGCTTCAACTGCATATGTAAGCTTTCAATTTTCTTTAAGTATTATAATTTACTTTTATAAAAAAATTGAAATACTGATTTACTTTAAAATATTATAAGGTCGCTACCAAAGTAACGTGGAGGAATTCACCCGTAGTCATCCAGCTGGTGAATCGGGTGAGCTAACCTAACCTTCAGACGAGGATGCTGAAAGAATATGGTTGGAGTCTGTTGGCGGTCCAAAATTGGGGAAGGTATATGGGCTTCCTACTAAAAACTTCCATCGCTATAAGTGTGGAATGCGAGGAATAGGGACTTCCTCGCAAGGCGAGCAACTTAATAGGGAGAGCCTCTCCGCTATGCGGGAGACAATGACAAAGCTCACATCAGAGCTAGAAGCGGCCAAGGAAAGAGAAAGTCTTAGAGATACTCAATTCCTTGGCATGCAAGCTCAGATCAGAACTCTCCTATTTAGTGGAGCTTTTCCGTTGCCCCGATCACGTGAGTCATCTCCAGAGGGTCGACCTCCATGTGATCGTTCCTCCCGTCCTGCTCGTGATCGTTCCTCCCATCCTCCACAAGACCGTTCTCTATATCGTCTTGTAAATGAAAGTTCATCAGACGGTGATGATGATGTTATAGAAAATACCCCTTGACTTTTATATACTTTGAAGTAGACAAATAGAAACAGTTTTGAACTAGTTGTAATTAGTTTTAACTTGTTTTTGGATTTTTATGTTCAATTGAACTTTAATTTGTTAGTTTTAAAGTATTTATTAAATGTTTAGGTTGTTGTTGTTGTTGTGTTGTTGTTGTTGTTGTTGTTGGTGGTGTTGTTGTTGTTGTTGTTGTGTTGTTGTTGTTGTTATTAGGTGTATTGGTATGCTGGCAGGTGGTGTAGCTGCCAAAACAGATATTTTATGCCAAATTAAACCCAGAAAAATCGACCAAAGTTGGTTGGTTTTTAATAAAAAAAATAAATTATTCCAAAATACCGACCAAATTTGGTCAGTTAATGAACATTGAATTCCCAGAATTCAACATTACCAACCAACTTTGGTCGGTATTTTGCCTGCACTGTTGAGATTACCGACCATAGTTGGTCGGTAATGTTTATTTTTAATTATTTTAAAAATATATATATTTTCAATTACCGACCAAAGTTGGTCGGTTTTTTTTTAATTTTAATAATTAATAAAAAAAATATAATTTAGTTAAACCGACCAACTTTGGTCGGTAAAATTAAATTAATAAAATATATTTCCGACCAAAGTTGGTCGGTAAGTAATTAAACTTGTCAGATGGTCGTTTTAAGCTACCGACCAAAGTTGGTCGGTAATTTCCGACCAACTTTGGTCGGTAAGCCATTTCGACCATCAAACACCGTCCACACCGTAATGGTCGCATTTTGGTTGGTAATTGGCCATAACCGAACAACTTTGGTCGGTTTTTAGCGAATTTCTAGTAGTGAATTATGAGAAACTAATTGTAACGACCCGGCCGGTCGTTCCAAGAGTTAGAGCCATGTTTCCCTAATCTATGCTTCCTTATATGTTATTTAGCTTTATTGTGTTGTATCAGGCTGGTTGGTTCGGGTGCGGAGTGGTTTCGGAGTGGAATGAGACACATAGTCTCTTATTTAGAAGTTCAAGTTGGAAAAAAAAAGTCAACTGGATGTTGACTTATGAGTAAACGAGCTATGCGGACAGGGAAGGTCCGTGATGTATCATTTATGGTTGGGAGAAGGTCTTGCTGAAGGTATCACCCATGAAGGGTGTTATGAGGTTTGGGAAGAGGGGCAAGTTGAGCCCCCGGTTCATTGGGCCTTTGAGGTGCTTCAAAGGATAGGGGAGGTGGCTTTTAAGCTTGCCTTGCCACCTAGTTTGTCGAGTGTGCATCCGGTATTTCATGTTTCCATGCTTCGGAAGTATGTTAGCGATCCGTCCCATGTTTTGGACTTCAACACGGTTCAGTTGGAGGGTGATATGACTTATGATTTGGAGCCGGTGGCTATTTTGAATCGGCAGATTCGAAAGTTGAGGTCGAAGAACATAACTTCAGTGAAGGTGCAATGGAGAGGGCAGCCCGTGGAGGAGGCCACCTGGGAGACCGAGCAGGAGTTGCGGAGCAGATATCTACACCTATTTGAGACCCCCGGTATGTTTTTAGACTCGTTCGAGGACGAACGTTTATTTAAGAGGGGGAGGATGTAACGACCCGGTCGGTCATTTCGAGAGTTAGAGCCCCGTTTCTCCCATTTATGCTTCCTTATGTGTTATTCAACTTTATTGTGTTGTATCGGGCTGGTTGGTTCGGGTCCGGAGTGATTTCGGAGTGCAATGAGACACTTAGTCTCTTATTTAGAAGTTCAAGTTGGAAAAAAGTCAACCGGATGTTGACTTATGAGTAAACGATTTCGGATTTGGATTTTTATGGTTCGGTTAGCTCCGTTATATGATTTTGGACTTAGAAGCATGCCCAGAATGTAATTTGAAGGTCCATAGTAGAATTAGGCTTGAACTGGCAAAATTGGAAATTTGGTGACTTCCAGTCAGTAGTGGAAAATTTGATATCGGAGTCGGAATGGAATTCCGAGAGTTGGAGTATGTTCTTAGTGTCATTTGTGATGTATGTGCAAAATTTGAGGTTATTCGGACGAGGTTTGGTAGGTTTCGTCGTCGTTTGCAGAATTTGGAAGTTTAGAAGTTCTTAGGCTTGAATCCGAGGTTAATTTGGTATTTTGATGTTGTTTTAAGAGTTCCGAGGGTTCGACCAAGTTTGTATATTGATATATAACTTGTTGGTGCCTTTGGTTGAGGTTCCGGAGGCCTCGGGTGTGTTTCGGGTGAGTTTTGAGCGAGTTCGGGCATTTTTGGAACTCTGGTATTGTTCTGGTGCCTTGAAAATGCAGACCTCGGCAAAATTTCGCTGGACCGCGGAGGAGGGGGCACGGACCACATAAGTTTGGTCGCGGCCGCACTCCAGGGGAAGTTCTGTAGATCCGCTGATTCGACTTCAGAAGCCTATATCTTTTGAACTACAAGGAATTTTTAGATGATTCAAACATGACAGTTGTAGCCCTTCGTGTCTAATTTCCAGAAAGGTAAAGAAGTCATCATTTGGATATCCGTAGAAAAGGTATGGACAAAATACTAAAGCCTGTCAGTGTAGCCACCAAGAGGTGCGGCCGCACCATTTTTACGCGACCGCAGGAGCTGGGAGGCGCGGCCGTGCTTGTATTTTCGTGGTCCGCATAGTGGGAGTCAGAGGGTGCACCATATAAATGGGGTTTAGGGCATTATTTCACATTTTGGACCTAGGGAGCTTGGTTTGTGGCGATGTTTCGTGGGTTTTTCAAGAAATTCATCGGGGTAAGTGATTCTAACTCGAATTTGGTTAATATACATGAATATATCAATGTTTTCATCATTTGATTAGCAATTTGAGGTGGAAATTTGGGTTTGGGATTTGAATGTCGATTCAAAGTCGGATTTGAGTGAAACTAGTATGGTTGGACTCGTGAGTGAATGGGTGTTCGTAATTTGTGACTTTTACTTGATTCCAAGTTGTGGGATCGGGGGTCGGGCTTGAGCCAATTTCGGGTTTGGGTCTAATTTGATAGTGTTTCTTGTGGAATTCATTCCTTTAGCATAAATTGATGGTATTGTGGTGGTTGTGAATAGATTCGGAGCACTCGGAGGCCGAATCGAGGGGCAAGAGCATCGCGAAGTAGAGATTTGACCGGTTTGAGGTAAGTAACGATTTTAAATCTAGTCCTGAGGGTATAAAACACCGAATTTCGTATCATTTTACTATTTTGAGGTGACGCACATGCTAGGTGACGGGCGTGTGGGCGTGCACCGTTAGGGATTGTGACTTGGTCCGTCCCGTAGCAATTGTAGAGTTGCATATTTTGTTGAAACGGTATAATATCTATGTGTTTTAGAAAGAGTTTATGTAAATTGGGCTGAATGCCATATTTGGGCTTTGTGCCAGCACTGTTTGGACCCTCAAGGGCCTTTTCTTACTATCCTCTCACTGTTTTCAATTGAAAATTTATACTCAGTCATGATTATACCTGTTTACTGCATAACTTAATTTTATTACACTGTTTTGATGCATATGAAAGTTGTTTTGGGCTGAGTTCCCTGTTTTTACTGAAATGCCCGAGTGGCTTGAGAGGTTTATGACTGAATGAGACCGAGGGCCTGATTTTGTGAGGATATTTATGGGATCGGGCTGTACGCCGCAACATGTTTGATATAGGCCGAGGGCCTGAGTGATTTATGCCATGATTTGGCTTAATATAATGCTTGGGCGGAAGGAGCCCCTCCGGAGTCTATATATACCCCAGTAAGCGCAGGTACCTACTGAGTGACTGGGTGGCATGAGACATGGTGAGATATGCCCGAGGGGCTGTTACGAGTGATTGTGAGGTATGCCCGAGGGGCTGTTTACGAGTGACTGTGAGGCTTGCCCGAGGGGTTGTACATGAGTGATGTTTTGCCCGAGGGGTTGTTTATGTTTTCATCATTTTCTCTCTATTTTGCTTTGAGTCTCTGTTGAAATTGTTGAAAAATATCTTTAAACGAGTTTTCACCGAGACTGGATTTTAAACGAGATGATTTGACTCAATACTGATTGGAAGCATGTTGTATTATACTGTGATTTCATGATGTGGACTTTATGTGTTTTACTGCTCGTCACTACTACTCTGCCTTTATTTATGGTTGTTACTTACTGAGTTGGCGTACTCGCGTTACTCACTGCACCTTGTGTGCAGATCCAAGTGTTATTGGACGTGCTAGCGATTGTTGATTTCACCCATCGTGGATCGATTGGAGTTGGCAAGGTAGCTGCATGGCGATCGCAACTCTGCTCTTCTCCCTCCTATCTTCCTATAGATGTTTTTAGTTGATTCCTAGACTGTATTGGTCTTAGTATTATCAGACATATATTGTAGATGCTCATGACTAGTGACACCTGATGTCGGGCCTTTATTTCCACATTTTCTTTGATTGAATTTCTTATGAAATACTTATCGTTAAATAGCTTGAAAGTTATTTTTGAAATAAGATATTGCATCATTTTTGGTAAAGAGACGGCTGGCCTAGTACTACGATAGGTGCCATCACAACTTGGTAGTTTGGATCGTGACAAGTTGGTATCAGAGCCTAGGCTACATAGGTCTCACAAGTCATGAGAAGGTTGTGTAGTGTCTTGCGGATTGGTGCAGAGACGTCCGTACTTATCTTCAAGAGGCTGTAGAACCCTTAGGAAAAATCTCACATTCTTGAATTCTTGTCGTGCGAATCCGTTGACTCAGCTTGAAGCGTAACTCTTTGAATTCCTTTCATGCATTCGTATGCGTACATGAGTGCTCAGTATTAGTTGTGCATTGACGGCTTGTGATTCGTATGATTGATGTGTGAGATGTGATTTTGGCGTGTTAATGAGGGGCTAGTCTGGAGAACTTGAGGCCGGGTCTTGTCTGTGGCTTGAGTACTGAGATTTGGATTGTGGGAGCACGTGCATTTAGGGATTTATACGTCCATTGTGTCCTTATTGATGGGACTTTGTGACTGGATGACTATGTGGTGAGTATGATATGATGGTGAGATGTGTTCAGATTGCTGGAATGCGACAAAAGAATTTGCTGGAAATGTATCAAGAACTATTGGGTGTTTGACTTCTGTCTTGAGTTGACGTATGGCCTCGAGTTATAGGGATATTGAAGGACATCTCACGTAGTTTAGTTGTGGAGTGAAGTAGATCTTTATGTTGTGTTATGAGTTCAGACTCAGGGCGATAAAGTGATTGCGTAATAGCTATGATTATGGAGGAGTGTAGAGAGATATCAGTTTGAGGCTAAGCAGGTGGGGTTATCTCCTGCAGGGTGTCCTGAGGTTGTGTGATCCTTATGTTGTTTGGTAGTGAGTTCTCTTTCACCAGTAAATGATATATGTTGCAATTTGAGTTTAGATCGCTTGTGGAAGTTGGCATGACTATTACAATGGTGAATGCGAGATTTGCTGATGATTTGAAATATTAGATGGTTTGCGTTACAGGAGCTCAAGAAGGATTTAGTTGAATCCCACTGCGGTATTATGGCAGTAATGGAGTATGGGCATTGTGAATTATTGTGTGTTTTGATTTATGGCCTTGAGCCAAGTGGAGGAGTCTGTTATCGATGAGTTGATGGCACGATTATGTGTTGTATTGGTTTCAGTTGGGATATACTAGTGAGTCAGTTATGACTGCAGGCATTGAGAGTGAGGATGACTCGAGTAAGGGAATTTCTGGATATAGGTTGTACTTCGATCTATGAGTATGTGAGAGTTATGGAATAATTGAGTGGCTAGCTGTGAAGGATGTAGTGTACGTGGAGTAGAAGATTGCTCGGTTGCTTAGAAGTGTGGATTACTTCCTAGGGTGTTGGTGTACAAATGGGGCATAGGTTGTTCGGTCTGTTTGAACAGTTTAATTGAGATTGCGTAGAGTGGATGACTCTCGAGAATGGTTCTGATGGATTCAAGATCTATATGTAATAATTGGGAATCTTCAGGATGTGTATTTGGCTAGAAACTGCGTCAAGATTTGTGGTATTTCTATATCGTTGTGGATTCTACATTTTGGTATCAGGAAAGGGAAAGAATAACTTAAATTCATAGGAAGTCTCTTCATAGTAAGTATTTGAGTTGTGGTACTTTTGGGTGCATAAGAGAACATTCAGCAACTTTTGAGCCTTAGGGTGGTGTGGTTTGTGCTAGGGTCTCACGTGGTGAGTTTTGGTTGAGGATTTTGGTATTCCGTCAAGGAGAAGAATCAATTTGAAGGTAATTCAGAAGGAACTCGGAAAATAAGACAGCTTGGTAGTAGGTTAGATCGGCATGATAATGAGTAAGATCGGTTCTTTGGGTGCTTATGATGTGGTAAGGATTCCATGTGTGATTCGTGGCAATACTCTTGGGTTTTGGCGACCTGCGTAGCTTGGTTAAGTTAGAGGGACTCAGTCCTGACGGTTTGGTTAGATGCAAGTGGGTTTCAGAGAGTTCTTGATAGTTTCTACCATGGTTTGAGGTGTATATTTTCTACTGGTGCGTGGGGCATGTGGCGTATTGTAATTTTCTCCAGAATGAAATCAAATGGAAAGTTCTTTGCTAAATGAGTATGTAGTTGCTTGCGACTTAGAGTGGATTTTGAGATTTGTCATATCTTTCATACGGTGGCATAATGGGTACGATGTGTGGGGTAGTGTTGAGATTTGCAGGTGCAAGGTCATGATGCGGTGTGAAGGAAGGTCCTAAATTCTTAAGCAGCATGGATGATCTCAAATGACCAGATAGATGATATTACTTTTAGATATGGCTTGATGAAGGTGTAAGTTTCATAAGGGGCACTGTGTTTTGATTTATGGGGATACCTTAGTGGTGTGGTGGCACTCTCCTAGTTGGTCAGCTGCGGATATTCAAATTTTACTTTGTAACACTTATGGATGATAGGGGTATTCCTTGTGGTATGATCGTGTATGGGAGAAGTATTAGACATTCAGGCGGCAGATTTGAGATCGGATATAGTGATTCGTGTGCTCTATGGATTTGGAGACTGGGAACTCTAATGAGTAGATGATTTCATAGTTGTGGGCTAGGGAGACATAGCCAAGGTTAGGCAGAGGATAGTATGTGTTGTGATTCTATCATTGTGGGCCTTCGGAGGGTTATTTGTCTATTGTGGATGACCGGATTGATTTGGGGTTCATTAGTAGGCCCAATTGGGATAGGTGTTTTGCGCCGAGTCGGATTGGTTGGCTCCGTAGTGCTATTGTTGAGAGACGTTCCATTCAGTTATTGTTGGGCTTATTTGTGTTCTGGAATGATTTATGAGTTACTCTTCCACGCTACGAGAAGTTGTGATTTGTTGGTTTTAGGCACACATAGTGTGGTCTTATTGTGATCTTATAGCGGAATTTGAGTGAGATGAGTAATTGGGTATTGCATGATGGAGGCATATTGGTTATGTTCTTTCGGGTTTCGTGTGGCATTGTATCGTATGATTCTCCGTGGTTATGGTAATGCACTTTGAGTAATTGGCGTCGAATATCACGTGGTTATTGATTTTGAGCAAGGTAGAGCGAGGTATATAAAATGGATCAGCGTTTGGATGGGGTCACGCATTGCAATAAAGTATGTTGAGATATGATCCTTGTGTATTAGATTCGTGTGTTTTGGTTCTGTGGTGTGTGGGGAGCTCTTGGATTTGCGTTGGGGCGATACCCGTTAATCTTGCGGGACGGTTCCCTTGTTTGATGTCATTTATCATGTTTGAGTTCATTTGGAATGTTGCTTATTTGTGCATGGACTGCACATGTTGTTGCTTTAAGTTGTATTGATGTGTCACGTCACTAGAGTGGTTGTGTTGGATGAGATGAGGTCATCGGACCTAGAATGGGTGCTATCAGATCTGGTTGCGGTATATTTGGGAGGATATTGATGCTGATCGACTTAGAAATTTTGCTATAGTTCCTATCGAAAGAGAGGGAGTTCCACCACTTGTTGATCCGATGAATGGTTATGGGTTTCTGCGTGTTTCTTTACTCATTGGCATTATATGAAGGTATTAGAACGGGTCTCTATTTGATAATAGGTTTATCACCAGAATTGGGTTGTTTCGAGCATCCACTGTGATCATAAATTATCGCTACGAGTGTTTGAGTTATGGGGATGTCATGTGATTTCATCTTGAGTTATGGCTACGGTTGGATACAGCTTGTTCAAACTTACACAGTGTGAAGAATCGAGATTCTGATCGTATACAAAATGTCGGATGTGGAAGTTTAGATTTTAAGGCTTGGGCTAGGTTGGACGAAGGAATTTCAGTTATGCTGTGTTATCAGACCTATATGGGAGGAGGTGTAGATCTCCAATTGGATGGTTTGAGCCGGGTGAGGCTAGGCTCTTGGGTACAGACTTGGTTCAGGATGCTTTACATAAGGTGAAATTGATTCAGGAGAGGCTTCACACGACGCGGTCTAGGCAAAAGAGCTATGCGGATAGGTAGGTCTGTGATGTGTCATTTATGGTTGGGGAGAAGGTCTTGCTAAAGGTATCACCCATGAAGGGTGTTATGAGGTTTGGGAAGAGGGGCAAGTTGAGCCCCCGGTTCATTGGGCCTTTGAGGTGCTTCAGAGGATAGGGGATGTGGCTTATAAGCTTGCCTTGCCACCCAGTTTGTCGAGTATGCATCTAGTATTTCATGTTTCCATGCTTCAGAAGTATGTTAGCGATCCGTCCCATGTTTTGGAATTCAGCACGGTTCAGTTGGAGGGTGATATGACTTACGATGTGGAGCCGGTGGCAATTTTGGATCGGCAGATTCAAAAGTTGAGGTCAAAGGACATAGCTTCAGTGAAGGTGCAATGGAGAGGGCAGCCCGTGGAGGAGGCCACCTACGAGACCAAGCGGGAGATGCAGAGCGGATATCCATACCTATTTCAGACCCCAGGTATGTTTTTAGACTCATTCGAGGACGAACGTTTGTTTAAGAAGGGGAGGATATAACAACCCGGCCGGTCGTTCCGAGAGTTAGAGCCCCGTTTTACCCATTTCTGTTTCCTTATTTGTTATTCAGCTTTATTGTGTTGTATCAGGCTGGTTGGTTCCGGTGCGGAGTGGTTTCGGAGTGGAATGAGACACTTAGACTCTTATTTAGAAGTTCAAGTTGGAAATAAAAAGTCAATTGGATGTTGACTTATGAAAAAACGATCTTGGATTTGGATTTTTATGGTTCGGTTAGCTCCGTTAGGTGATTTTGGACTTATGAGCGTGTCCGGAATGTAATTTTGAGGTACATGGTATAATTAGGCTTGAACTGGCGAAATTGGAAATTTGGTGACTTCCAGTCGGCAGTGAAAAATTTGATATCGGAGTCGGAATGGAATTCTGAGAGTTGGAGTAGGTTCGTAGTGTCATTTGTGACGTGTATGCAAGATTGGAAGTTATTCGGATGAGGTTTGGTAGGTTTCTGCGTCGTTTGCAGAATTTGGAAGTTTAGAAGTCTTAGGCTTGAATCTGAGGTTATTTTGGTATTTTGATGTTGTTTTGAGAGTACTGAGGGTTCGACCAAGTTCGTATATTGATATATAACTTGTTGGTACCTTTGGTTGAGGTTCCAGAGGCCTAGGGTGTGTTTCGGGTGAGTTTTGAGCGAGTCCGGGCATTTCCAGAACAATGGTATTGTTCTGGTGCCTTAAAAATGCGGACCTCTGCAAAATTTTGCGGACCGCGGAGGAGGGTGTGCGGACCACATAATTTTGGTCGCGACCGCACTCCAGGGAAAGTTCTGCAGATCCGCTAGTCCTTCTTCGGAAGCCTATATCTTTTGATCTACAAAGAAATATGAGAAAAATAAAAAATAAAAGTTGTAGCCCTTCGTGTCTAGTTTCCAGAAATGTAAAGAAGTCAGAATTTGGACATTTGTAGAGAAGGTTATGGCCAAAATACTAAATCTTGTCAGTGCAGCCACCAAGAGGTGCGGCCGCACCATTTTTACGCGACCGCAGGAGCTGGGAGGCGCGGCCGGGCTTGGAATTTTGCGGACCGCACAGTGGGAGTCAGAGGGTGCACTATATTAACGGGGTTTAGGGCATTATCTCACATTTTGGACCTAGGGATATCGGTTTGTGGCAATGTTTCGTGGGTTTTTCAAAAAGTTCATCAGGGTAAGTAATTCTAACTTTGATTTGGTTAATATACATGAATATATATATGATTTCATCATTTGATTAGTACTTTGAGATGGAAATTTGGAGAAAATTGTAGAAACTGCATAAAATAAATTTTTGAGATTTGAATGTCGATCCGAAGTCGGATTTGAGTGAAACTAGCATGGTTGGACTCGTGAGTGAATGGGTGTTCGTAATTTGTGACTTTTACCCAATTTCGAGTCATGGACCCGAGGGTCAGGCTTGAGCCAATTTCTGGTTTGGGGTCTAATTTGATAGTTTTTCTTGTGGAATTCATTCCTTTAGCATAAATTAATGGTATTGTGGTGGTTGTGAATAGATTCGGAGCACTTGGAGGCCGAACTGAGGGGCAAGAGCATCGCGAAGTAGAGATTTGATCGGTTTGAGATATGTAACGATTGTAAATCTAGTCCCGTGGGTATGAAACCCCGAAATTTCGTATCATTTTACTATTTTGAGTTGACGCACATGCTAGGTGACGGGCGTGTGGGCGTGCACAGCTAGGGATTGTGACTTGGTCCATCCCGTAGCAACTGTATAGTTGCATATTTTGTTGAAACGGTATAATATCTATGTGTTTTAGAAAGAGTTTCTGTAAATTAGGTTGAATGCCATGTTTGGGCTTTGTGCCAGCACTGTTTGGACCCTCAGGGGCCTTTTCTTACTATCCTATCACTATTTTCGATTGAAAATTTATACTCAGTCATGATTATACCTGTTTATTGCATAACTCAATTTTATTACTCTGTTTTGATGCATATGAAAGTTGTTTTGCGCTGAGTTCCCTGTTTTTACTGAAATGCCCGAGTGGCTTGCAAGGTTTATGACAGAGTGAGGCCGAGGGCCTAATTTTGTGAGGATTTTTATGGGATCGGGCTGCACGCAGCAGCATGTTTGATATAGGCCGAGGGCCTGACTGATTTATGCCATGATTTGGTTTGATATAGCACTTGGGCTGAAGGATCCCCTTTGTAGTCTGTACACACCCCCAGTGAGCGCATGTATCTACTGAGTGCGAGTGCCGAGTGCTGAGTGACTGGGAGATATGAGAGATGGTGAGGTATGCCCGGAGGGCTGTTGTGAGTGATTGTGAGGTATTCCCGAGGAGTTGTTTATGAGTGACTGTTAGGCTTGCCCAAGGGGCTGTACATGAGTGATGTTTTGCCCGAGGGGCTGTTTATGTTTTCATCATTTTCACTCTATTTTGCATTGAGCCTCTATTGAAATTGTTGAAAAATATCTTTAAATAATTTTTCACCGAGACTGGATTTTAAACGAGATGATTTGACTCAATACTGATTGGAAACATGGTGTATTTTACTGTGATTTCATGATGTGGACTTTATGTGTTTTACTGCACATCACTACTGCTCAACCTTTATTTATGGTTGTTACTTACTGAGTTGGCGTACTAACGTTACTCCCTGCACTTTGTGTGCAGATCCAGGTGCTCGAGCGGCAGAGTGAGGGTCCCCATCCATCGCGGATCTGTTGGAGTTAGCAAGGTAGCTGCATGGCGATCGCAGCCCTGCTCTTCTCCCTCCTATCTTCCTATAGATGTTTTTAGTTGATTCCCAGACTGTATTGGTCTTAGTATTATCAGACAGATATTATAGATGCTCATGACTAGTGATACCTGATGTCGTGCCTTTATTTCTGCATTTTCTTTGATTGAATTTATTATTATTACATCCCATATTTTCGTACGTGAAATTACGCCATAAATAAATTAATGGAAGCTCGAAAATGAGATGTTACATCCCGTATATTCGTACGTTAAAGTTTTGTCGTAAGTTAATCGACGCAAGTTTGGGAATGAAGTTATTTTAAGATTATAGGCATTATGTCATTTCAAACAAGTGATGAATAAATTCGTGAAGGTGAGAGGGTAAGCAAATCGAAAAAAATGAGTTTCATCGAGGTTTGATATTTTGGGATAAAATATGGTCCGAGCTATAATACCCGATATTTATGGACTAGTGCCACATAAGGTACCACATGACCATGATAGTAAGGTGTATAAGGTATGTTAAAAGTGAGTAGTATTTTAAGTAAGTGGAGATAATTCTTAATTATGTGAGTAATTGGTTAATTATTGGGTAATGAAACATTACCTAGTTAATTAAGGAGTTGTGGGTGATTAATTAAAGAATGTGGTTGAGACAAAATATCCCCACGTGGCAGCAAAAACCAATTCAAGAAATGTGACTCTTAAGTCAATATACTATGTGGCAAGATTAGAAATGTGAAGGAGGTGAGTCATTATTTTGATAATTTCAGTATTACAACTTCTTTGTACAAGATACTCAAGAATGACATTGATACACTTCTGTTCCTTAATCAAAGGAAAGGGGGTCTGTTTGAATTTAGGCCTAATATTCGTGTATCAAATTGCCCGCAGTTGTTAACTCACAATTGTAGCTAGCTTCATGATCCTTGCTACTTGTATTTATTCTCTTTACAAATCAATTAAAGCTCTTCACTACTTCCACTCTCACCTCTTATTTTCTTCTGTTTTTTTGTCTTCGCTTTTTTATTTTCTGTATGTTTATACGTGCAAGTTAATACCCTTCTTGTGTCCATTCTGGAGTAGACAAAGGACGTGGCGTGAAAAGTAGTATCAGAGCAGTTCTATCCTAAGAAGTCTATAAGCCGTGTCTAGTAGAGTCTTATTTATGGATATGTCGTGCATCACACTTATAAGCAGGAGGCTACATGGCATTTAGGACTGTTACTCTTTCTTCTTACTCTAGATCGTGTGGTAGAGCTCAGTCCTAGAAATTCAAATTCCTGAATTCTATCTCATTCATAATAAAACGATACCTACGTCCAAAAGGCAGCTGGTAAGAGATTGAATGTGGATGTGGAAGAGTTGAGTCAAAGAAACTCGCTTTTGCATCAAGCTTATGATGAATAAATGTGAGGTCTTCAGCAGAACATGTGTGTACTAAGACGTGTAAACTTCTTGACAAGGAACCTTATGGTAAGAATATTTATCTACCCATATGTAAAAAGGAATAACATAATCGGAAGGAAGACACAAGTTTCAACAAGTAAAAGAAGAAAGGTGAAGAAGGGAATGAGGTATCCAGTTTGTGAAGATGATCATTATCTACAGTTCAGGAAAAGAGATATAAGCATTTTGAGTTACCTTCGACAGTAACAGAGGTATGTACAATTAGTCACAGCCATCTCATTATGCTCCATGGGAGCCAACAGATATAGTTTAAGAGAAGGACGAGATATCAGGATCCAGCTGGGGTTAAAGTAACCCAAAATGTTAGATGGATTGTTAGCATTAGCTAACATTCCAAAGGATATTGCGAATATGCTAATAGATCTCCTTGTGAGACACCCAGAAGGTGCACTTCAAAATAGTACAGCTAGATATGAGTACTGCAAGGATAGGCACTGGAAGCCTCGAAGGGATAAATATTACCTTAGTATGGCTCTCATCCCTAGTAGAGAAAGAATGTTAGGCAATCCGAAGAGCCAGTAGGTTGAGCAAGGGGAGCTAAAAGCAAAAGAATGTCTTGTTCGAGCTTTCGGAATAAAGTAATAGATACAAATGTTAGCGGGAGATAAGAAGAGAGTTAATGAAGCATTATGAGTCAGATGTGATACATGGATGACAACGGTAGATCAAAAGATAACAGTATCACAGAATCTATAGTCAAGTAAAGGAAATGACAAGAGGTGATAGGCCTTGAGATAACAAAAGAGTAGGTCATAAAGTCATATCCTTATTTCAAGAAATAAGTTCGTTACTCCAACGCGACTACCAGAAGAAAAAATTAAAACCCAGAGTAATAGGAACCAGTATGGGCTGGTGAACAAGATAAACTAAACATGAATTAGGGACTGAGTGATTTGATAATAGTCGGCATCATGAGAATTTCAGAGATTGCTTTCCGGTGATAGTAGAATGGACGACAGAAGAATAACCTTTAAAGGTCATTCAGGAAGAGGCTTTCTTAAAGCAAGAAAGGTAAGCAAAGTTAAGCTTAAGGGACTATATGTGCCAGTTACACCCGCGCGAGTAAGGAAATTTGTTATCCTTGGTCCAGAAGGATTACCGCAAGGCGAGTAAGGGTCATCGATGATGTGAGAAGATGCCAAAAATAAAGAGATAAAATATCTATACGTAGATCATCATAGCACTAAATCTTAATACTCCCCAAGGGGGAGGGGGAGGGGGGAATATCGAGTGATATGGCATTAAGTTAGAATTAAATGGTTCTGGCAATTATGAAATGATAAAGGAAGAATGTGATAAAATGAAAAAGGGATGAGATTGCACTTATTCAAAGCCTACATATATGCTACGATTCCAGAACATTATATAGACACGACGTCAAGGAGAGAAAGTAAGGACCCCCCCCCCCCTCGAGGTGTTATTGATTAATAAGGAGCCAATGCGAGAGGTAAGTTAAGACAAAAGGAATAACCCAAGAAAGATTACGCGGAATATTGATTCGAGAATGAGCCAACGAGTAGTTAGCAGTTGATTCAGGAAGAGCCTAGCTATGCCTAGGAAAGAAGATACAGACAAATCAATGGACCGTGCAAGACAAACAGAATGAACCCCGACATGGGGAATTCAGTCCCGCAAATATGACATCATAACCTTGAGAAATATTCAGATAGGAGTTGGGGTAGTTAAAGATACCGTATGAGTGTCACGGGAATAAAAGAGAGTGCCACTGGAAAGACAGTCAAAATATCAGTTCAGAAGCAACCGTACAAGCACAAGGACGTGGAAGTAAGTAACTACGAATAATTATAGGCAAGGAAGGACATCAAAAGATCTGTAATAAGCTCGCAGCTTTACAAAAGTCAGAGGGTCTTCCCTAGGTACTACAATGAAAGACTAGTTGAGAAAATAAGGAAGAAGGCTTCAACCAAAGCACAATGACCTAAAGAGGAAATGGTTGCGCAACAACAGTCTAACTACAAAATTGTATGCACTCCAAAAGAAAGTTGCACCTACCATGGCTAATGAGCGGCGAGTAAAACCAAAAGTAATATTCGAGACCATATGAGCTGCACAAAAACTTCGGCATGCGTGACAACTCAGATGAGCTAAGTATGTACGCAAAAAGGGGCAAAAAGACCAGGAAAAGCAATTGCTTACGTTTGAAGAAAGCTGAAATGGAACGGAAGGAATTATTCGATTAATGATCAGCCGTAGAAGATTCCGGTATAAGTTAAAAGAAGAAATTGGGTCCAGATCATAGACAAAGGATTGAATCATTAGAATATTATATCACGGCTTTCCATAGCGTCCATAAAAGGCTAAAGTAATAGCTAAATGCCATGAGCCACAGATCGGAAGATAGCTTAAGCTTACATAAAGGCTAATCAGAAGGAAGAAGAAACTAAAGAGTTACATCAACTAAGTAAATTAGGAGTCTGCTTATTGGACCCAGAAAGTTACAGACATCATGATTGAGAACATTGTAGAATCACTCTTAATATCAAAGTTACAAAAGAGATAGTACAATAGCCATATTCTATAACGGCTCTACGATAAAGCTAGTTAAAAGTGTCCCAACCTCATAAGAAGTTAGTATGAAGCTCTCACGAGATTGTGTAAAGAGGTGCAAATAAGCTGAAGGAAGGTTGCGAGTAGTATAAATAGATGTGTATAGATCGCAAGCTAAAGTATGGAAAAGCATCAAGGTTTTAGGAAGACATGAGTAAGAATAAGAAAGGACAAGTGAGAAGGTGACGATAATGGATAAGTGCTCAGGATTAAGCCCATATAAACAAGAGAGCTGATGGTTTCTCCAAGTTGTAGAAAGCTCAATATAGCCTAATGAACTCAAAGAAGTCTAAGACTAGTAGCATTTAATTGTGATAAATAAAGAATGAGGGTGTAATTATGATAAATAAATGGATTTCAATAATTGTACAGGACTAAAATACCCACGTAAGTAAATCACATTGGAATGCTATGAAATACGGTTATGAACTATAGTATCGTATCACCCCAGGTGGATCAGAAAAATTACTTCAAATGTTCCACGATGCAACACGAGCCCTAGTGATTACGTGAGAGGTTTCAAGTTATCAATAGTATATTGTAGATCAATATTGAGGTTTCAAGTCACAAAGTATGAGGTAAGATTAGGTCGTCATTCTTAAGATGAACAAGTAATGAGGAAGTATTAAAGGACTTAGACTTATGCATATAGGATAAGCAACGAGAGTATGCTGGAATTTGATAGCAGACCTCAGCAACGATAAATATAAGAAAGAGTTACGGTATAGTATGATCTATCTTGATGTAGTAAAGTCATACGGATGGATAAACGGATCTATGAAATAAGGTATAGCAATATTTATAAGTTCAACAAAGTACCGAGTGAAGAACTTCAGTATACCTATAGATGCCCAGAGGGACATCTTGCCAAGCTCTGTATATGTTCACAAAGTACGGCCTAGAGATCGGCTAAAAGCTGGAGGAAAAAGGAGAGAAGATTCGCATAGATGCGCACTTACAAGGTCAGAATCATACAAGCTGCATGAAAGAAGGTAGCAACAGTGACGAGATTGGAAGGATTCCGACCACAAGTCGTGGCGTGAGAAAGAGGCCTAAAGGGGGGAATGCCCTGGCCTTTAGATTTATTCATAGAACAATTGCCTAAATGGCAATGAGAGTATTAAAGTATTCACAAGAGCTATAAGTTATGAAAATGATCAGTGCATCAGTCAACATTCAAGGACGAATGTTCCAAAGGGGGGAATGATACCCCATGTTTTCGTACGTGAAAGTACGCCATAAATAAATTAATGGAAGGTCGGAAATGAGATGTTACATCCCGCATTTTCGTACGTTAAAGTTTCTTCGTAAGTTAATCGACGCAAGTTTGGGAATGAGATTATTTTGAGATTATAGGCATTATGCTATTTCAAACAAGTGATGAATAAATTCGTGAAGGTGAGAGGGTAAGCAAATCGAAGAAAATGAGTTTCATCAAGGTTTGACATTTTGGGATAAAATATGGTCCGAGCTATAATACCCGGTATTTATGGACTAGTACCATACAAGGTACCACATGACCATGATAATAAGGTGTATAAGGTATGTTAAAAGTGAGTAGTATTTTAAGTAAGTGAAGATAATTTTTAATTATGTGGGTCATTGGTTAATTATTGGGTAATGGGACATTATCTAGTTAATTAAAGAGTTGTGGGTGATTAATTAAAGAATGTGGTTGAGACAAAATATCCCCACGTGGCAGCAAACCAATTCAAGAAATGTGACTCTTAAGTCAATATACTATGTGGCAAGATTAGAAATGTGAAGGAAGTGAGTCATTATTTTGATAATTTCAGTATTACAACTTCTTTGTACAAGATACTCAAGAATGACATTGATACACTTCTCTTCCTTAATCAAACGAAAGGGTGTCTGTTGGAATTTAGGCCTTATATTCGTGTCTCAAATTGCCCGCAGTTGTTAACTCACAATTGTAGCTAGCTTCATGGTCCTTGCTACTTGTATTTATTCTCTTTACAAATCAATTAAAGCTCTTCCCTACTTCCACTCTCACCTCTTATTTTCTTCTGTTTTTTTGTCTTCGCTTTTCTATTTTCTGTTTGTTTATACGTGCAAGTTAATACCCTTCTTGTGTCCATTCTGGAGTAGACAAAGGAAGTGGCGTGAAACTTATGAAAGACTTATCGTTAAATACCTTGAAAGTTATTTTTGAAATGAGATATTGCGTCATTTTTGGTAAAGAGTCAGCTGGCCTAGTATTACGATATGCGCCATCACGACTTGGTAGTTTGGTTCGTGACACTAATAGTGCTAATGTTTCAAAAATTAAAAAGACTTATTTTGATTAGTTAGGGTGTTTGGCTAAGTTTCCGAAAAGAAAATATTTTGGAATAGTAGCAAAAACTATTTTTTTGCGACAAGAAAGAAGCTGAAAAAAGTAGATGCCTCTTTTTAAAACAAAATCAAAAGTAGAAGTTTTTAAAAATGTTAGTTGAAGTACTCTTAACTTGACTCTCTAGAAGTAAAAAGTGACCAATATTTTAATGTAGAAGAAGTACGAAAATTGTTTTCTCACATATAATTTCACTGAACGTTGATGATAAGTTATGCCTTTGTGTTTTTATGATTTAACAAATTTTATATGAGAATCAGATAGGGATCCCGATACTAACTCTCAAAGTGTCCGGAACAACAAGTCACATGTCTGGCACAAGTTCCAATGATATCAGTCAAGGGAAGAACAGAGGAAACATATGGCTATTAGTTCCTCCGGTCACAGTATAAATTAACTCTTTACAGCTGTTAAAGTTGTTGCACTAAAGACGCAATAGTGTAGCAGTCACTGTTGAAGCATGTTGTATACCGGATACTTGCTTGCATCATCCCAGTGACCTCACTTATATATTATCAACGTGAGGCAAGGGTTTACACACACTTGCAAATCCCAAAAAATTATTTTCTCTCAAGTTGCAGCCGCGTTCATTTACTCCAAGGCTTAAAGAACAACATAGCAATAGAACAAAGGACCGGTTCTCAGTATTGAGTTCATCGTTTGTCCTTAGTATTGTTGTATATTTATTAATGTTATTCACTTGTAATTCCTATTCATCTTAGTTAGAAGTATCTCGTAGAATATCTTTGTAAACCATAAACCTTGTGTTTGTATTTGAGTAGAGTTAGTCAAAGTGGTGAGCTTTATAATAAAGTTATTACAAAGAGGCTTGCAATAGAATTATTTCAAGTAGGTAAAAGATTAAGAGTTTAATTTCTAGGTTACAATAGGTTGTAATCTAAAGTTTCTCGGTTAGTGAAGTTGAAACCCTACGAGTGTAGGTCATGGTTTTTTATCCCGTGAGCTGGGAGTTTTTCACGTAAAATACTGTTGTATTATTTACTTACCGTTGTGTGTGTGTGTGTATGTGTATTCTGTGGGAACTGATAGAGAACCAGGTTGTCTATACAGTTGGTGAACTTTTAGTTTACATCAATTGGTATCAAAGCAAGTTCTTTCTATAAGGCTAACACCTAGAAAGGATCTACATG
The DNA here is from genome assembly GCF_000715075.1 of Nicotiana tabacum. Lineage (NCBI taxonomy): Eukaryota > Viridiplantae > Streptophyta > Magnoliopsida > Solanales > Solanaceae > Nicotiana > Nicotiana tabacum. The sequence goes on along the minus strand of NC_134094.1, from coordinate 12,636,666 downwards.
GCTACTCCACCAAACTTTGAAGAAGGCCAATCAACCTACAGACCACCAAGATTCAATGGAGAATACTATGGCTTGTGGAAGACAAGAATGCATGAATTTATCATGGATGAAGATTCGGAGCTTTGGGATGTCATTTGTGATGGACCCTTTGCCCTATGAAGACCATTGGCGAGACAAAAGTGACAGTCCCAAAAGACAAGGAAGGAGTACAATGATGTTGATCGCAAAGCTATCGAGAAAAACTTCTGAGCAAAGAAGATCCTCATCTATGGTATTGGACCAGATGAGTACAACAGAATCTCAGCTTGTCAATCTGACAAGGAGATTTGGGAGGCTCTCCAAACCGCACATGAAGGAAAAACTTAAGTCAAGCAGTCATAGATCGACATGCTCACTACTGAGTATGAACTCTTCAAGATAAAGGATGATGAGTCCATTCAGGACATACTCACTTTACTTCCATCATCAATGAGCTCCATTCTCTAGGACAGATTATTCCAAGGAACAAATTGGTCAAAAACATACTCAGTGTATTACCTGGTTCTTGGGAGAGCAAAGCCAATGCTATCACGTAGGCAAAAGATTTGCAAAAGCTGGCGATTGATGAACTCATTGGAAATCTGAAGACCTATGAAATGAATAAGAAGAAGGACAAAAAGGAGAAGAACCTGGTTCTCAAAGTAGACAACAGTGGCTCAAGTGATGATGATGCTGACATGGCCTATTGACATGGAGGTTTCATAAAATGGTTTGCAAAAATGGAGGTATTCCGAAAAAGGGCAGCTCTAGCAGAACAAAAGGCTATGATTGTTGTCACAAATGCAAGAAGCCGGGACATTTCATCAAAGATTGTCCTCTCCAAAAGAAGGACCATTACAAGCACAACAAAGACAAGACAGCCAAGAGGAACCTGGTTCCCAAGAGGAAATTCAAGAGAAAAAATGCCGCTGATAATATTGTGAAACAAGCTCTTGATTCAGATTTCTCTATTGAATCTGAGGGCGATGATGAACAAGGAGACACCTCCATGATGGCTATTGAAAGCGAAGCAGCAGAATATGACTTTATGTTTGCCCTGATGGCAAAATCTGATGAGGATGAAGATGATGATGACGATAATATAAAATTTCTAGACGTTCAAAGAAATTTGAAGTTTTACTCTCAAAAGAAGCTTGTATATTTAGCTAATATCTTGATTGATATTTACCATAACCTTATCAATGATAAAAACATTTTAACCGAAGAATTAGGAGAGATAGAGCATGAGAGAGATGATTTACTGGTCGTAGTTGTTAATTTAAAAGAAACCATTGAGTATTTAAAAAATGAAAAGGATGTTCTAACTGAGAAAATTGAAAAGGAAAAACATGAAAGAGATGACTTGTTGGTAATCATTGTGGATCTAAAGGAAACATTAGAGGAATTAAAATGGGACAATATTGCTATAAATATTTCAGTAGAAAATTGCATGAACTACTCAAAAGGAAAGGAAGTGGCGTGTGAGGCACACCTTAAGGTTGAAAATGAACTCAAAAATACAATCGAGTCTTTGTCCTGAACTTGAAAGAAATAGACAACTTCAGGAAGATCTAAGCAGGGTTAAAAATAACCTAGATATATCTCTAAAGTGGACCTGTTCCTCTGATACAATCACTTTTATGTATACAAATTATGAGAAAAATAGGCAGGGAATTGGGCTCCAAAAGAAAAAGGCTCCTTACAACCCACATAGCAAGTATGTTGTTGTACTTAATAACTGGCTTTGCACTCACTGTGGTAACACTGGTCATTTCAAAGATTCTTGTAAAGCTAGGTTTCAGTCCCAATAGAAAATAAAGTTTTTGTTGAAAAAGTATCTACTGCTAGGGAACCTGGTTCCTACAATTAAAAAATGTGTGATGCCTTCTTGGACAAGAAGAAGTTTAATTCGCCCTTTTCCTCATTACAAGGGACCCAAACTTGTTTGGGTTCCTAAGTCTAATCTCTGATTTCCTTGTGCAGGGAGCAGTGAAATGGAACAGCCAAAGATGGTACATGGATAGCAGCTGCTCTAAACATATGACTAGAAGTATTGATGATTTTCTTTCACTCAAAGCCCTGCAATGTGGGAGTGTGTCCTTTGGCAATGCCAAAAAGGGATACATTCTGGGACTTGAAAAAATTAAAAAGACACTTAATCACTCAATTGAGAATGTGTATTACGTGAATGGCCTGAAATATATCCTGCTGAGTGTCTCTCAAATTGGTGACAAAGGAAACAAAGTGGAGTTCTTATCAAAGTCTTGCACAATCACCAATATTATAACTAGTATCGTGATGATGGTGGCAAAAAGATTCAAAAATATCTATGTTAATGACTTTGAGTCTCTAAACAGTAGGGATCTTACATGTTTGAGTGTTGTTGATGATGATGTTGAACTGTGGGACAAAAGATTGGGACATGCAAGCTTTTTCTTGTTGAACAATCTAGTCAAGAAGGACTTGGTTCATGGGATGGCAAAGTCAAAGTTCAAGGATCACAAGGTATGTGATGCATGTGTGAAAAGGAAGCAAGTCAGGTCCTCCTTCAAGCCAAAGAAGGAAGTAAGCACTTCAAGGCCACTGGGTATTCTCCATACGGATCAGTGTGGATCTATGAGGATGCCCAACAAAGGAGGAAAAAAGTACATCTTTGTCATTGTAGATGACTACTCTAGATTCACATGGACTTTTTTCCTCAAAACCAAGGATGAAACTTTTCCAGTTTTTGCTGCCTTTGTGAAGTAGATCAAGTGAAGATGAGTCATAATGTTATACGGATAAAATATGATCATGGTACTGAGTTCGACAATGCAAAATTTGACGAATTCTATGCTGAAAATGGTTTAAGTCATAATTTTTTAGCTCCCAGAACACCCCCACCAAAATGGTATTGTGGAGAGGAAAAATAGGAAGCTTGAAGATATGACAAGGACGATGTTAATTGATAGTGGTGTACCAAAGATCTTTTGGGATGAGGTAGTGAACACTGCCTCCTATCTGATAAACAGGGGCATGATCAGGTCCTTCCTAAACAAGACCCCGTATGAATTGCTAAATGGGAGAAAATCCAAGCTGACTTACCTGAGAACATTTCATTGCAAATGTTTTGTTCTCAATAATGGTAAGGAAGCGCTGGAAAAATTTGATGCCAAAATTGATGAAGGGATTTTTCTTGGATATTCTTCACAAAGCAAAGCATAAAGGTCTAAAACAAAAGGACTCAATATATAAAATAAAATGTACATGTAATCTTTGACACATGATAAGAATGATCAAGACGGAGAGCATTCAAAGGTTCATGGAGAAGTCATTGATATGATAAATGGGAAGGCAGATCTGATGAGTCATGTTAAAGAGTCTAGTGAAGAAGATGCAGCAGAAACTCCAACTGACTCAGAGGAACATGGTCCCTCCATTACAGCAACTGAAGCAGAAAATAGAGTTTCTGACACTATGCAAGGCACTCCTGATGCTGAGAAGAGAAGTGGAACTCACACTTCCATGGATACTAATAATGGATCCAAAATAGCGGAACCTGATTCTTCTCACCATGAGACTCAGGTGTCTAATTGGAAGCACAAATGCTCACACCCTCTCCAGAATGTAATCACCCATCTGGACTCAGGAACTCAGACTAGATCAAAGACAAGAAGCATGTTTGATTTCTCAGCCTTCCTGTCTCAAATTGAGCCTAAAAATATCAAGAAAGCATTAAAAGATGCTGAATGGATTGTTTCTACGCAAGATGAACTCCATCAATTTGAGAGGAACAGTGTGTGGCACCTGGTTCGCTGACCTTCAGATAGAACAATTATTGGAACTAGGTTGGTGTTCAGAAACATGCTTCATGAGTTTGGAAATACAACAAGAAACAAGGCCAGGTTGGTAGTTCAAGGCTATAATCAAGAGGAAGGAATTGATTATGATGAAACTTTTGCTCCAGTTGCAAGGATGGAAGCCATCAGAATTCTCATTGCTTTTGCATCTCATATGGAATTCAAATTGTTCCAAATGGATGTCAAGAGTGCATTCCTGAATGGATATTTAAAGGAAGAAGTCTTTATCAAACAACCACCTGGTTTTGAATGTCATGAATATACTGAACATGTATTAAAACTCGACAAAGCACTATATGGATTAAAGTAGGCCCCTCGTGCATGTTATGAAAGGTTGTCTAGGTTCTTTCTGAAAAATGGTTTTACTAGAGGGAAAATTGACAATACACTTTTTCTAAAGAAAAGAGGGAGGAACCTACTAATTGTGTAGGTCTATCTTGGCGACATCATCTTTGGTGCAACAAATGATTCCTTGTGTGAGGAGTTTGCCAATCTTATGGGAAGTGAGTTTGAAATAAGCATGATGGGGGAACTGAACTTCTTCCTAAGTCTGCAAGTAAATCAAACCTCTAAGGGAACGAAGATAAGTCAGTAGAAATACATTAAAGAGCTCCTAAAGAGGTTTGAGATGGAAAGTTCAAAGACTATTGATACTCCTATTTCCACAGTCACTCATCTAGACATGGACGAACCTGGTTCCCCTGTGAATGAAACCATGTATCGGGGCATCATTGGTTCACTCTTTTATCTTACAACCATAAGACTTGACATTGTGTTTAGTGTGGGGTTATGTGCTAGATTCCAATCAAGTCCAAATGAATCTCATCTGAAAGATGCTAAGAGAATTTTGAGGTATCTCAAAGGAACACAGAACCTGGTCCTCTATTATCCCTTAGGAGATAATTTTGACGTAATTGGGTATGCTGATGCGGATTATGCTGGTTATTTGGTGGACAGAAAGAGTACGTCTGGGATGAAACATTTTCTAGGGTCATGCTTGATTTCATGAGGTATAAAGAAACAAAACTCTGTAGCCCTCTCTACAGTAGAAGCTGAATATGTGGCAGTTGCTTCCTGTTGTGCCCAATTGTTGTGGATCAAGTAACAACTAGAAGATTTTGGTGTGTTCTCTGACTGTGAGCCACTACTGTGTGACAACACAAGTGCTCTCAACATGGCAAAGAACCCGGTCCAGTATAAGAGTACAAAGCACATTGATGTGCAACATCATTTCCTCAGGGACATTATTGAAAAGGGTCTCATCTGCATGAAGTTTGGAATAGAGGACCGTGTAGTTGATATCTTCACCAAAGTATTGAGCAGAGAGCATTTTGATAAGAATCGACTGGAGTTGAGACTAATCAAATTGAACTAAGAATCTGGTCCCTTAATGACTAGCTATGAAGGAATGGTAAAGTAAACTGCTAAAATATATTTTTTGGCAACTTTTAACTCAATTATATACCATTACAGGTAAACACGCATGTCAATTAGAGGCAAACAAGTAGCTAATGACATTAAATTTGGTAGGAGGATGATGCTCATATTTGCGAAATCAGTCAGGGAGCTTGGTTCCCTTGTCTCAGGTTTGTAGTTCCTCTTACACTCATACGCATTTTAAACTGCTAAAAGTTCCACGTCATTAAAATGTGTCTGCCCTTTTCCCACACCTTATAAGACCAACTTTCACACCTGTTACAAACCGACCCTACTACTCTGTGTCTCGCTTCCAATTGTAACTGGTCCCTCCTTCCCTCTAAATAACCCCAAAAGATATGTCTCTCTCATAACTGTCTAGATCAAAGCCATCAAACTTTCCTCCTCTCTGAAAACCCTCTTTCTCGTGTCTTTGCTCTCCTAAACCCACCATTGACATTCCTACTGTGTCTTCATCTCACGAAGCATAGCATCCCGAATCTAAGTGTCAACCTTCATAAGTGAAACCACATCTCCGACCAACCACCACCCACTATTTCTTCCCCGACACTATCAAGTTTTGGTTCCCATCATAGACGAAAAAATCAAACACCTAAGAAGTTTGTCGCGTCAATATCTCCCTCTACTACGCCAGAAAAAAATGGCAGAAGACGGACTGGTAGAAGGAGAAGAGGGAACAAAAGTCTCAAGTCAGCGGGTTGAGTAGGCAACTGTAGCCCAATAGGTTGTTGCTAGTCTTGGTGAAGCATCTGGTGTATCTACTACCCCTTCTACTCCAACTTTTGATCTAAATAGTACATCACCATCAGGTAACGCCTCTCTCGCTTCTACTGATTCTACATTGTTGGATGTAAGTGAAAAGAATGCCATAGAGAACATGTTGCTTATTGATACTGAATGGATTTTGGTTGGGGAGTGTGTGCCTGGGGATGTGAGCATTGAGACTCGGGGGAAATAAAAAGAGAATGGGGATGGAAGTGGGGAACTAGTGCCTCAAGGTGACCTGGTACCAGTTAGTAGTACATGGGTGCCAACAGAGAGACTTGCTCCATCTGCGCAAGAGGAGAACTCTGCTCCTACTTCGGATGAAACTCCATGCTCCACTAAAAAGCCCCTGGACAATACTGACCCTTTTCCTTCCTCTCATCTTGATGCAGTTCCATTAGATTTTGTAATTCCTGAGATGAAACCTCTGTCTGAAAAAGAAGATGATGAAAATGAGGAGGATTATGATGATATGCCTGTCGCATAGTTTATCGCTGCTAGAAGTGGTAGGGGAGCCTCTAAAAATCATGTTCTTAAAAGACCCACTATTAGGCAGCACAAAAAAGAAGCCCTTGAAATGATTTGAAGAGGAATAAGGAGAAAAAAGAAGAGAAGAAGATTGGTGAAGGCGAGAAAATTAGTGAATGAGGAGGATCTGCCTCCGGCCAATGTTGTGGATGTTGATGGCGAAGAGGTGATTGAAGATCTTGTTTCCCTTGTTTGTAAATCCTCTAAGAAGTCTGTGATTGAGAAGTCCAAGAAAGGGTCGTCTATGAAAGTTGTTGAAATTGATAGAGAGAAGAGTGTTGAAAAGAAGGAGTCCAGGGAGAAAGCTAAGTCTGGAGGAAGGAGAAAGGTGTTGAGAAGAAGAAATCTCACAAGAGAAAGGCAAGTGACAGTGATGAACCTGGTTCTTTCAAGAAGGCCAGAGTGGAAGTGTCTAAAATTGACAAAAGAGAAAAGTAGAAGAAGCAAAAAGTACTGTGGGGGCAAAGTGTTTGATGCTGACATTCTTGACATGTCAGGCATGAGACAGCTAGTTGAAATTTACGTGTTTTAGAAATGGACTCATCTCTTTACTGTGAACAGTCCTGTTCAGCGAGGGGAACGAGTGCACAAGAAGGCCCTGCTTCCAGAATACCAGCTCATGTTTGAGATGGTAAATAAGGTCCTTGTTATATCCCGCATTTTCGAATGTAAAAGTTTCGTCGTAAGTTAATCGACGTAAAGTTTGGGAATGAGATTATTTTGAGATTATAAGCATTATGCTATTTCAAACAACTGATCAGTAAATTCTTGAAGGTGAGAGGTAAGCAAAATTGAAGAAAAGGAATTTCGTCAAAGTGTGATATTTTGGGATAAAATACAGTCCAAGCTATAATACCTCGTATTTATGGACTAATGCCATACAAGGTACCCCATGACCATGATAGCAAGATGTATAAAGTGTATTAAAAGTGAGTAGTATTTTAATTAATTTGAAATAATTTTTAATTATGAGAATAATTGGATAATTATTGATTTTTAGTGGGAGATTACCATGTAATTAAAGAATTCAGGGGATAATTGTTGGATAAGCTTAATGAAAACCCTATCCTCAACGTGGCAGCCCAAGAATCAAGCCAAGAAATGACTCTTAAGTCATTAACAAAAGGTGGCAATTAAAGGTATGTGGTTAAGCCACCACATAAAGTGGGGCCCACATCATAAGACATCTCAAAAACTTAATAGTCATTCAATGTAATGTGAATCTTCAAATTCAACTCACATATAAGACTTCTATAACTTGGTAACGTGAGAACTTCAGCATCTCCAACAAATTCAACGTGATTTCATGGCAATTCCCTAAGATTTTATAGCATCTTAAGCAACGTGAGATTTTGCAATTATAAGGGAGTACGGTGCAATATTTCTCAAGAATATCATATGAAATATTTCTTACTCCGATCTGGCCGTTACGTGTTTTGTCGCAATTAACGTATGTTAGAGGGATTGTCAAGAGAATCAACTCAGGTATGTTAAGACTAAGCCCTTCTTTCATTTGGCATGATCTCGTAATTACATATGTTTGATAACGAGGCATAAAGAGAAGTTCATACTACCGAATTTATATACATTATCCTAGTCTCATAAGTTACAGTATTCTCCCTTATCGGGACTTCATATTCAATTGAGGGTTGTCTTCTTCCAGTCAAGAGAGTAGAGAGTCTATATATACAGTATTACAGTATTTTCACTACCATCGAGCTATAATCGATGGCCAGGCCCCTATTGAGCAACCTCTGATCAGATGGTAAGTTATATACCGAGCCTGCTATGGTCGAGCCCCTATGAGCGAGCCCAGATGGCCGAGATACAGAGCCTAGTATGGCCGAGCGCCTACGAGCGAGCCTACTATGGATGAGTAGTTATATATACCGAGCCTTATAAGGCCGTACAACTATTTTACTTACCATATTGATAGAGTTGAGTCAGTATCAGCAGGTAAGCATATCTTCAGATTATCTTTGACTCCCAGTTACTTTCAGTTATTATATTATCAGTTCAGTTTTAGCTTTCAGTTATTATAATGCCTTAAATACTCGGTATATTATTTCGCACTGACATCCCGTTTTTGTCGGGGATGCTGCATTTCATGCATGCAGGTTCAGACAAATAGATGGGTAGACTTCCTTAGTAGGTGTTGCCCGAGTTCAACTTGATCGGTAAGCTTCACATCCTTCGGAGTCGGGTCTAGAGTTTTATGTACATCTTGTGTATATATGTATATATATGCTATGGATAGGTCGGGGCCCTGTTCCGATCGTAGTACATCCATCAGTAGAGGCTTGTAGACATATCCTGCCAATTAGTGCAGTATGTTGGGCTTCTAAGCCTTGTATATATATTTTGTTGGCTTGCTAGCTGTAGTAGTTATGACGGCCTTGTCGGCCGCGCTTGATTTTGATGTTTAGTCAGCGTTCGCAAATTGTCTTGCAATGTGGCCCATGGCCAAAGTATGACATTATATGTTTAGAGTCCCTTAGTCACAAGTTGGTACGCAAGGATAGGTGAGGCACCGGGTGCCGGTCTCGCCCCCAGCTTCAGGGCGTGACAAAAGTGGTATCAGAGCAGTTCTATCCTAGGGAGTCTACAAGTTGTGTCTAGTAGAGTCTTGTTTATGGGTGTGTTGTGCACCACACTTATAAGCAGGAGGCTACAGGGCATTTAGGACTGTCACTCTTTCTTCTTACTCTAGATCATGTGGTAGAGCTCAGTTGTAAGAACTCAATTTCCTAAACTCTATCTTATTCATAATACGACGATGCCTACATCTAGAAAGACGGTTGGTAAGAGATTGCATGTGGCTGTGAAAGAGTTAAGTGAGAGGGACTCGATTTTGCATAATGCTTATGATGAGTAAATGTAAGGTCTTCAGTAGATCATGTGTGTACTAAGACGTGTAAGCCTTTTGATGAGGAGCCTTAAGGTAGAAATATCTACCCTATGGTGCAAGGCAATGAGAGATTTAAAAGATAGATACAAATTTCAACAAGTAAAAGAAGCAAGGTGAAGAAGGGTATGAGGTACCCAGTTAGTAAAGATGAACATTATATACAATTCAGGAAGAGAGATATAAGCATTTTGAGTTACCTTCAACAGTAACAGATGTATGTACAATGGGACACACCCATCTCAATTATGCCCTATGAGAGCTAACAAGATATAGTTTAAGAGGAGGACGAGATATCAGGATCTGGCTGGGGTTAGAGTAACCTAAAACTGTGGGTGGATTGGTTGCGTTAGTTATATTTCCGAAGGATATAACAAAGGTGCTAATATATCTCCTTGTGAGACACCCAGATGGTGCACTTTAGAATAGTATAGCAAGATATGAATACTAGAATGTTCAATTTTTTTTTTTACAAAGATAGGAACTGGAAGCCTGGAATGGATAAATATTACCTTAGTGTAGCTCCCATCCCTAGTAAAGAAAGAACGTTAGGCAACCCGAAGAGCCAGTAGGTGGAGCAAGGGGAGCTAAAAGCAAAATAATGTCTTGTTGAAGTTTTCAGAATAAAGTGATAGAGAGAAATGTTAGCAGGGAAATAAGAAAAGAGTTAATGAAGCATTATGAGTAAATTATGGTACATGGATGACAATGGTTGATTAAAAGAAAGACAATATTACAGAGTCTATAGAAGGAAAATAGGAGAGGTAACAAGCCTTGGGACACCAAAAGAGTATAGGCCACAAAGTCATATCCTCATTTCGAGAAATAAGTTCGTGGCTCCAATGCGACTACCAGAAGGAAAAGTTAAACCCCAGAGTAATGAAAATCAGTATGGGCTGGTGAACAAGATGAACTAAACATGAATTAGGGACTGAGTGATTTGATAATAGTAAGTATCGTTAGAATTTCAGATTTCGTTCCGGCGATAATAGATTGGACAACAGAAGAAGATTCTTGAGAAATTTAGAGAATGGTCGTTCAGGAAAACACTTCCCTAAAGCAAGCAATGTGAGCAAAGTTAATCTTAAGGGATTGTATGTGCCAGTTATACTAAGTGTCACCCTCGCGAGTAAGGAATTTTGTTATCCTTCGTACAGAAGGATTACCGCAAAGGCGAGTAAGGGTCATCGATGATGTGAAAAGACGCCAAAGATAAAAAGGTAAAACATTTATAGGTAGATCGTCGTGGATCCAACTCTTAGTACTCCCCTAAAGGAGGGAATATGGAGTGATGTGGCATTAAGTCGGAATTAAGTGGTTCTAGTAATTATAGAATGGTAAAGGAAGAATGCGATAAAAATGAGAAAGTGATGAGATTGCACTTATTCAAATCCTACAGATATGTTATGATTGCAGAATGTTATTGATAGATAAGGAGCCAGTGTGAAAGGTAAGTTAAGACAGAGGAAATAACCCAAGAAAGATTACGTGAAATATTGATACGAGAATGTGCCAACGAGTAGTTAGTAGTTGATTCAAGAAGAGCCTAGCTACGGCTAGACAAGAGGTTGCAGACAAATCAGCAGATCGTGCAAGATAAACATAGTTAAATCCAATATAGTAAATTCAGCCTCGCAGTTATGACATTGTAATACTAGAGATATATTCAGATAAGAGTTGAGGAAGTTAAAGGTACCGTATGAGTGTTAGGGGAATAAAAGATAATGCCACTAGGAAGACAGTCAAAATATTAGTTCAGAAGCAACCCTACAAGCAAAAGGGCATGGAGATAAGTAACGAAGGATAATTATAGGTAAGTACGAACATAAAAAAAAATACGATATAATAAGTTCGCAACTTTAAAAGAGTCAAAAGGTCCTCCCTAAGTACTACAATGAAAGACTAGCTGAACAAATAAGGAAAAAGGCTTCAACCTAAACATGGTAACTTGAAGGAGAAATGGTCATGTAAAAATAGTCTCACAACAACATTGTACGCACTCCATGAGAAAGTGGCACCTACCGTGGCTAATGAACGGGAAGTAAAGTCGAAAGTAATATTCGAGACCTTATGAGTTGGACGAATATTCCAGCATGCGTGGGAACTAAGATAAGCTAAGTATGCACGCAACAAGGGGGCAAAAAGACCAGGAAAAGCAAATGCTTACGTTTCAAGAAAACTGAGATGGAACGAAAGGAATTATTCGATTAATGATCAGCCGTAGAAGACTCCAGTATAAATTAAAAGAAGGAATTGGGTCCAGATCATAGACAAAGGATTGAATCATTAGCAGATTGTATCATAGTTTTCCATAACGTCCAAGAAAGGCTAAAGTAATAACTAATACCAGGAGCCGCAGATCGGAAGATAACTTAAGCCTACATAAAGGCTGATCAGAAGGAAGAGGAAACTAAAGAGTTACATCAACCAAGTAAATCAGGAGTCTAATTATTGGACCCAGAAAATTATAGAAATCGTGATTGAGAACATTGCAGGATCACTCTTGATATCAGAGGTACAAGAGAGAAAGTACAACAACCATATTCTATAACGGCCCTACGATAAAGTTAGTTAGAAAAGTACCAGCCTCATAAGAAGTCAGTACGAAGCTCCCACCGGATTGTGTATGTACTAGAGGTGCAAGTATTATAATAGAGCTTCAAGTTATTATACCTAGGTTGAAGGGAGGTCATGAAAGAGATAGAAGATATGATGCGAGATTTTAAGGCAAATAAGGTAAAGGTGAACAACGTACGAGATACTTAAATGCAGAAGGTTGTGAATAGTCTATACTTCGGATAGAAGACTAAAAGCGCTGGGATTCAGTATCCAGGAATGATAGCGGCGTCGTTAGTAGCATATCATCCAGCCTATGATTTCTAGGTATCGAGAGGACTAGTTAAGAGAGTAAAGAAGAGATAGAGACGATGCGATGTCTCGCTTGATGTTCCAGAATAACACAAGGAAATCTATGGTACAAGCAAGTTGAAGGAAGGTTGCGAGTAGTATAAATAGATATGTGTAGGTTGCAAGCTAAAGTATGGTAAAGCGACAAGGTTTTAGAAAAACAGGAGTAAGGATAAGAAACGGCAAGTGAGAAGGTGACGAGAAAGGATAAGTCCTCGAAATTAAGCCCATGAGAACATGAATTATAGAAAGTTCAGTATAGCCTGAATATACTCAAGGGAGTCTAAGACTAGTAGAATTTAAAAGAGATTGAATGCTGCCCTAGTAATAGAATAAGGGTGTAATTATGATAGATAAAGGATGACGTTTGGGACTTCGATTGAGTAATGATTTGATGAATTGTAAAGGATTAAAATACCCTCATAAGGAGAATCACATTGGGATGCTAAGAAATATGGTTATTGAAGTATAGTATCGCCCCTAGGTGGATCAGTCTAATCACTTCAGATGTTTCCCCAATGAGACGTGAGCCCTAGTGACAATATATTACGTAAGAAATTTCAAGTTATCAGTGGTAAATTGTAGATCAATATTAAGGTGAATTAACAATGGATGGACAAAAGTCATAAAGTATGAGATGAGATTAGGCCACCTTTCTTAAGATGAACAGTAATGACAAAGCATTAAAGGACTTAGATTTATACATTTAGGATAAGCACGAGAGTAACCTGGAGTTTGGTAGCAGACCTTAGTAACGATAAATCAAAGTAAGAGTTATAACAGTAAATTCATACGGATGGATAAACAGACCTATGAAATAAGGTATAACGATATTCGTAAGTTCGACAAAGTACCGAGCGAAGAACTTCAGTACAACTATAGATGCCCAGAGGGACATCTTGTCAAGTTCTGTATATTTTCCCAAAGTGAGGCCTAGAGATCAGCTTAAAGCTGAAGGGAAGAGTATAGGCACAAATGGAAGAAAACAAAAGTCGTACAAGCTACATGATAAAAGGTAGCAACAGTTACGAGATTAGAAGGATTCCGACCACAAGTCGTGGTGTGAGAAAGAGGCCTAAAGGGGAGAATGCCCTGGCCTTTGGATTTATTTACAAAACAATTGCCTAGATGGCAAGGAGAGTAATAAAGTATTCGGAAGACATAGGTTATGAAAATAATAAGTGTATCAGTCAACATTCGAGGGCGAATGTTCCAAAGGGGGAATGATGTTACATCCCGCATTTTTGTATGTTAAAGTTTCATCGTAAGTTAATCGACGTAAAGTTCGGGAATGAGATTATTTTGAGATTATAAGCATTATGTTATTTCAACCAAGTGATCAGTAAATTCATGAAGGTGAGAGGTAAGCAAATCGAAGAAAATGAATTTCGTCAAAGTTTGACATTTTGGGATAAAATACGGTCCAAGCTATAATACCTCATATTTATGGACTAATGCCATACAAGGTACCACATGACCATGATAGCAAGACGTATAAAGTGTATTAAAAGTGAGTAGTATTTTAAGTTATTTGAGATAATTCTTAATTATGTGGATAATTGGATAATTATTGATTTTTAGTGGGATATTACCATGTAATTAAGGAATTAAGGGGATAATTGTTGGATAAGCTTAATGAAAACCCTATCTTCAAAGTGGCAGCCCAAGAATCAAGCCAAGAAATGACTCTTAAGTCATTAACAAAAGGTGGCAATTAAAGGTATGAGGTTAAGCCACCACATAAAGTGGGGCCCACATCATAAGACATCTCAAAAACTTAAGAGTCATTCAAAGTAACGTGAATCTTCAAATACTTATAAGACTTATCTAACTTGGTAACGTGAGAATTTCAGCATCTTCAACAAATTCAACGTGATTTCATGGCAATTCCCTAACATTTCATAGCATCTTAAGCAATGTGAGATTTTGCAATTATAATGGAGTACGATGCAATCTTTTTCAAGAATATCATACAAAATATTTCCTACTCCGATCTTGCCGTTACGTGTTTTGTCACAATTAACGTGTGTTAGAGGGATTGTCAAGAAAATTAACTCAGGTATGTTAAGGCTAAGCCCTTCTTTCATTTGGCATGATCTCGTAATTACATATGTTTGATAACGAGGTATAAAGAGAAGTTCATACTCCCGAATTTATATACATTATCCTAGTCTCATAAGTTACAGTATTCTCCCTTATCGGGACTTCATATTCAATTGAGTGTTGTCTTCTTCTAGTCAAGAGAGTAGAGAGTCTATATATACAGTATTACAGTATTTTTACTACCATCGAGCTATAATCGATGGCCAGGCCCCTATTGGGCAACCTCTGATCAGATGGTAAGTTCTATACCGAGCCTGCTGTGGTCAAGCCCCTTTGAGCGAGCCCAGTTGGTCGAGATACAGAGCCTAGTATGGCCGAGCGCCTACGAGCGAGCCTACTATGGAATTGTAGTTATATATACCGAGCCTTATAAGGCCGAACAACTATTTTAATTATTATATTGATAGAGTTGAGTCAGTATCAGCAGGTGATCATATGTTCAGATTATCTTTGACTCACAGTTACTTTTAGTTATTATATTATCATTTCAGTTCTAGCTTTCAGTTATTCGGTTGTCTTACATACTCGGTATATTATTTCGTACTGACGTCCCTTTTTTGCCGGGGACGCTATATTTCATGCGTGCAGGTTCAGACAGATAGACGGGTAGACCTCCTCAGTAGGTGTTACCCGAGTTCAGCTTGATTGATAAGCTCCACATCCTTCGGAGTTGCCGGGTCTAGAGTTTTATGTACATCTTGTGTATATATGTATATATATATTATGGATAG
Source organism: Nicotiana tabacum (assembly GCF_000715075.1). Classification (NCBI taxonomy): domain Eukaryota; kingdom Viridiplantae; phylum Streptophyta; class Magnoliopsida; order Solanales; family Solanaceae; genus Nicotiana; species Nicotiana tabacum. Next base: position 12,621,433 of record NC_134094.1, on the reverse strand, counting down.
GTCGGGGCCATGTTCCGATCACAGTACATCCATTAGTAGAGGCTTGTAGTCATATCCTATCAGTTAGTGCAGTATGTTGGGCTTCTAAGCCTTGTATGTGTATTTTGTTGGTTTGCTAGTTGTAGTAGTTATGACGGCCTTGTCGGCCCAGCTTGATATTGATTTTTAGTCAGCGTTCGCAAATTGTCTTGCAATGTGGCCCATGGCCAAAGTATGACATTATATGTTCAGAGTCCCTTAGTCACAAGTTGGTATGCAAGGATAGGTGAGGCACCGGGTGCCGGTCTCGCCCCCCAAGTTCGGGGCATGACAGTCTTGTTCCCTCGAGTTGAAAGATACTCCATTGCATCAACAACAGACTTGTTCCTCTTGGAGGTATTGGATGGATAAATAACTATCAACCTTTTTGGAATCATCATTGAACATATGAAGAAGGTGGTAGACTTCAAGGTTGGGAACCATGGTTTGCCGTATGGATTCCAGCTTACCAAAGTTTTTGAATATTTCAAATTCCCCATGGGGAGAGCATCTGTGGAAACTCGAAAGCAAACATTCTCAATGACTACCGTGGAGGAGTGTGAGTGTATCGACAAGAAGGGGGAGTTGGCAGCAATTCTATGATTCTCAACTGATTGATGCTCAGACTACTAATAACGAGGAGATAAGGAGGCTGAAGGCTAGGAATGCCATTCTCTTGGGACAACCCAGTCAAGTCAAAGAGGAATCTGGTTCTAAAAGTGCTCAGGGTGCAGAGGTTGTCCACTTGACGGTTGGAAATGCATACCTAAGGAAACGGTTTGAAAACCTGAAAGAGCAGCTTATCAATGAGTAGCAGTCTGCAAACGCTCGAGTAGATATTCTTCTCAAAGCCCTTACCCCTTCGTCCTTCCCTCCCTCTTCCAGTGCCCCTTAAACAGTCCCCTTGTCAGCGTCCAGTTTATCAGTGCCTATCTTAGTGCCAGTGTCCTGTTTTGGTATTTTATTCTTATGACTGTGGTACTTTAGTTTGTTTACTTTGTGGATGTTTTGTAATAATAGTACTACTACTTCTTATGTTTTTATTTTTCCTATAATTAATTAATTAGTGAGCATCTTAGTCCTTTACTATGCATGTTATACTCTTGTGTTCTGTGATTAGCTATGTTGTGTGCACACAAGTGGCATGAGTTAAACTTCCTGGACTTCTTTTTGTGTTTACTTAAAAGAAATCTTTTTATGATGCCAAAAGGGGAAATAAAAATTGAAGGGGAGAAACAGGTTCTCAAGGGGGGATATGACTAATCTGTAGGGGAATCATATGGAGATCTGTGTCTCAGGGGGAACTTCAATTCTAAATTTGTCATCATCAAAAAGGGAAAAATTGATAAGTTATGTGCCTTTGTGTTTTGATGATTTAACAAACTTCATATGAGAATCAGATAGGGAACTTGATACAAAGCCTCAAAGTGCTCGGAACAACAAGTCACATGTCTGGCACAAGTTCCAATGATATCAGTCAAGAGAATAACAGAGGGAACAGATGGCTATTAGTTCCACCTATGGGTGTCAAGGGGCTGGTCTGAGCTATTGGAAAAGGAGACTAGCCAGACTACGGACCGGAACGGTTTCGGGCCTAAGGGGCGGGCCGGGCCAATTTTTTTGTGTATTTTGTATAACTACTATAATTTATATTAAGATAAAGTAAAAATATAAAACATAAAAACAATCTTATAAAAAGAGTGTTTGAATAAATTTCGAAGGCTTTAAAATCCTTATATTTGAATATTTCATTAAGAATTAAGATAATAGAATACAATGAAGATGGAAAAAAATTGAACTTATAATTTGCAAGTTCTTTTTTTAATTCAAACTTGCAAATTAAAGTTAATATTTTACAACAACTAAATTAAATAAAAAAAGAGTAAATTCAAAGTTTAATTATTAAATATAAATCAAGAACTTCAAAAGTTTTGCATTGCCTTAGTATGTTCTTCACAATCAATATGAACTTCTTGGACATCTTCTGGAGTGTTAAATTCAAATGATGTAACGACCCGGCCGGCCGTTTCGAGAGTTATAGCTCTATTTCTCCCATTTATGCTTCCTTTTGTGCTTTTCAGCTATATTATGAAATATCGGGTCAGCTGGTTCTGGTCCGGAGTGGTTTCTGGGTGAATTGAGAAACTTAGTCTCTTTATTAGAAACTTAAGTTGGAAGAGTCAACCGGATATTGACTTATGTGTAAACGATCTCGGATTTGAATTTTTATGGTTCCATTAGCTCCGTTAGGTGATTTTGGACTTAGGAGCACGTCCGGAAGGTAATTTGGAGGTTGGTAGGTGAATTAGGCTTGAATTGGCGAAGGTTAAAAATTTGGCGATTTCGGTCGGCAGTGGAAAATTTAATATCGGGGTCGGAATGGATTTTTGAAAGTTTGAGTAGGTTTGTGGTATCCTTTGTGACGTGTGTGTAAAATTTGAGGTCATTCGGTCATGGTTTGATAGGTTTCGGCATTGTTTGCGGAATTCAGAAGTGTAGAAGTTCTTAGGCTTGAATTCGAGGGTAATTTGGTGTTTTGATATTGTTTTGAGTGATTCGAAGGCTCGACTAAGTTCGTATATTGATATATGAGTTCTTGGTATGTTCGGTTGAGGTCCCGAGGGGCTCGGGTGATTCTGGGTGGTTAACGGAAGGTTTGGAACTTGGAAAATGCAGCTGAAGCTACTGGTTCTGGTATGTTCCGCACCTGCGGAGTGGGAGCCGCATGTGCGAGTCCGCAGGAGCGACTAAGGAGCCACAGATTCGGCCATGGAGGACCTGGGCAGTAACTGCAGGTGCGAAGGTATTCCCTCACCTGCGAGAGTCGGAGATGCGGGCAGGCATACGTAGATGCGAGAGAGAATCCGCAGGTGCGAGGCAGTTTCCGCACCTGCGATGATTGCATATGCGGTCAAGAGTCGCAGAAGCGGTCCACGGATTTTAAGTAACTTTCCGCAGAAGCGGAGCTTGGTCCGCAGATGCGGAGAAGGGACCGCAGGTGTGGTTTCGCTGGGCAGAAAGTATAAAAAGGGGACCTCGTGATTTTTGCTCATTTTCACCATTTTCAACTCGGACTTTGGAGCTTTTGGGGTGATATTTGAAGGGGATTCAAGGATATTCTCTAAGGTAAGTTACTTGAGCTCTATAATCATTAGCTATGGTGTTTTCTCGTTTATTTCCCACCTAATTAGTAGGATTTTTGAAGTGAAATAAGGGGTTTGGGCTTGAGATTTTGGAGAGTGTAATTTGGGGATTTGAGGGACCAAATGATGTCGGATTTTGATGAATTTAGTGTGATTAGACTCGTGAGTGAATGGGCTTTCATGTTTTGTGACTTTTGTCGGATTTCGAGACGTGGGCTTAGGGGTCAGGTTTGAGCCAATTTCGGATTTTGAGTCTAATTTAATAGTTTTCTTGCGGAATTAATTCCTTTAGCATATATTAATGGTATTGTACTGGTTGTGACTAGATTCAGAGCATTTGGATGCCGAATCGAGAGACAAGAGCGTTGCAGAGTAGGGATTTGTTCGGATTGAGGTAAGTAACGGTCTTAAATCTGGTTTTGAGGGTATGAAACCTCGAGAAATTCATATGATGCGGATATCTAGAAGTGACGTGCATGCTAGGTGACGGGCGTGTGAGCGTGCACTATGTGGAATTGAGACTGTGTCCGTCCCGGGAGACTGTAAAGTCAATAAGCCCATTGTTATTACCTGTTCATCTTGTTTTATTTGAGTTATTGACTGTCTTACAAGTTAGAAACCATGCTTAGGCTATGTGATAACACTGTTGGGACCCGCAGTGGTCGTGAAGTTGTTGAATTGACTGCTAGTTGCTATCTTGTACTCAGTCACCATTTGCTTATGCATTATATCCCACCTCTCTCTCATGATTTGATTAGTACTTGTTATATTTTCTGTTTGGGCTGTTATTGTGATATTTGTGAGGCTGGAGAGGCTAGTATCTGATATAGGGCCTGAGTGCCGGGTTGAGAGCTATGTGAGATATATTGGATCAGGCTGCACGCCGCAGCAATATTGGATCAGGTTGCACGTCGCAACAAGTCTACAAGCCATTTTATCGGATCAAGCTGCACGCCGCAGCAGTACGTGGATCGGGCTTCACGCCACAGCAATGTATTGATCGGGTTGCAAGCTGCATTAGTATTGGATCGGACTTTACGCGCAGCAATATAGCACTTGGGTTGTAGGAGCCCTTCCGGAGTCTGCACACCCCCAGTGAGCGCAGGTACCTTTTGAGTTTGATTACTGAGGGCTGAGAGCCGAGTGATTGAGCTGTTGAGATGAGCTGAGTGACTTTTTCCTTGAGAGGATATACTTGCTTTTCATTATATGTTGCACTTAGTTGTTACCTGTCCCTGTTGTGCAATATCTGGTTTACTTAAGTGCGGACTGATTTGATTTAAACTACTAAACTTGGAAGCATGATTATTCCTTATTGAAAGTTATTGAAATAAACTGTATTTGCATAGCTCGTCACTACTACTCAGTTCCCTATTTATTTTTGTTACTTACTGAGTAGGAAGTACTCACATTACTCCCTACACCTTGTGTGGAGATCCAGGTGAGACCGTTCGCAGAGATCGTTGAGTTCATGCGCATTTGGTTGTCGGAGACATACGAGGTAGCTGTCGGCGTCCGCAGCCCTTGACTCACCTTCTATTGTTATATTTTCTTTCTGTTTTTTGTATTTTGTTTAACATTATAAACTATAATTCTAGTCTGGTTTAGATGCTCATGACTTAGTGACACCCCGATGTCGGGCTATCTTTACCGCATTTTATTTTGAGTTGAACTCTTTTGTGATTCTACTATGAAAAGCTTTGACTTATCTTTTAAATGAAGTATCAAAGTGTTTTGGAAGTGTGTCGGCTTGCCTAGTACCACGATAGGCACCATCACGACAGGATTTAGTTTTGGGTCGTGACAAGTTGGTATCATAGCCTAGGTTAGCTAGGTCTCACGAGTCATGAGCAGGTTTAGTAGAGTCTTGCAGATCGGTGCAGAGACGTCCGTACTTATATTCGAGAGGCTACAGAACCCTTAGGAAAATCTCATATTCTTGAATTCTTGTCGTGTGAATCTGTTGATTCTTGTAACTAAACTTCTATTGTTTCATTCTCTCACATATGGTGAGGGCTCGCACTACCGGGCAGGAGGACCAACCACCAGTACCACCAGCCACGGCCGCGAGAGGACGAGGCCGTGGTCGAGGCCGTGGTAGGGGTAGGGGTGCAGCCCGCGCAGCAGCCGGGGCAGTACTGGCCTTGCTCATGCGATCTCTATTTCTACGGCCGCAACCACTTCTCAAGCTGGGGGAGGCACTCAGACTCCCGCCGCTCGAACACCGAGCATGTTGTTCAGGGACTCCAGACACCGGGGGCACTACCAGCCCAGCCGGTTGTAGCTTCTTAGGACTATGTGTTTCCTGCTATGCCTGAGGATGAGCAGCGTAGATTGGAGAGGTTTGGGAGACTCCACCCTCCGTCTTTCAGTGGTGCAGAGGGTGAGGATGCACAGGGTTTCTTGGAGAAGTGTCAGAGAATACTCCGTACAACAGGCATTCTGGAGACCAGTGGGGTCTCATTCACTACTTTCCAGTTCTCTGGGGCTGCGTTCAGTTGGTGGGAGGCTTAAGAGAGGCGTAAGCCGGGCAGCGTAGTACCCCTTACTTGGCAGCAGTTCTCCATTGTCTTTCTGGAGAAGTTTGTGCCTCAGTCTCGCAGAGAGGAGCTGTGCAGGCAATTTGAGCAGCTTTGTTAGGGTGATATGTCTGTGACGCTGTATGAGATGCAATTCTCGGAGTTGGCCCATTATGCTATATGGTTGGTTCCCACAGACAGAGAGAGGATCAGGAGGTTTATAGATGGCCTCACTATTCAGCTTCGGTTGCTTATTACCAGAGAGAAAGTGTATGGTGATACATTTGATGAGGTTGTCGACATTTCCCGGAGGATTGAGATGGTTTGCGGTCATGAGAGGGTTGAGAGGGAGGCCAAGAGGCCTCCTGGACATGGTAGATTTAGTGGTACTCCTTCTGGGGGTCGGTTCTAGCACGGTAGAGGCCGTCCTTTCATACATGCTCAGACAGCTTGCCCAGTTAACCGTGGTGCATCATCTGGCCATGGTTATCGCAGTTATCAACAGGGTCATTGGTGTAACAACCCGGACGGTCATTTCGACAGTTATAGCCCCGTTTCCCCCATTTCTGCTTCTTATTGTGCTTTTCAGCTATATTATGATATATCGGGTTAGTTGGTTCAGGTCCGGAGTGGTTTCTGAGTGAATTGAGATACTTAGCCTCTTTATTATAAGTTTAGGTTGGAAAAGTCAACAGATGTTGACTTATGTGTAAATGATCTCAGATTTAAATTTTTATGGTTCCATTAGCTCCATTAGGTGATTTGGACTTAGGAGCACGTCCGGAAGGTAATTTGGAGGTCCGTGGGGGAATTAGGCTTGAATTGGCGAAGGTTGAAAATTTGGCGATTTCGGTCGGCAGTGGAAAATTTGATATCGGGATCATAATGGATTTCCGGAAGTTGAAGAAAGTTCGTAGTGTCATTTGTGACGTGTGTGTAAAATATGAGGTCATTCGGACGTGGTTTGATAGGTTTCGCCGTTGTTTGCGGAATTTGGAAGTTTAGAAGTTCTTAGGCTTGAATCTGAGGGTAATTTGATGTTTTGATGTTGTTTTGAGTGATTCGAAGGCTCGACTAAGTTCTTATGTTGATATATGACTTGTTGGTATATTTGGTTGAGGTCCCGAGAGGATCAGGGTGATTTCGGGTGGTTAACGAAAGGTTTGGAACTTGGAAAATATAGTTGAAGCTGCTGGTTCTGGTGTCTTCCGCACCTGCGGAGTGGGAGCCGTAGGTGCGAGTCCGCAGGAGCAACTAAGGAGCCGCAGATGTGGCCATGGAGGACCTGGGCAGGAACCGCAAGTGCGAAGGTATTCCCGCACCTGCGAGAGTCGCAGATGCGGGCACGCGGACGCAGATGCGAGAGAGAATCCACACGTGCGAGGCAATTTCCACCCTTGTAATGATCGCAGATGCAGTCAAGAGTCGCAGAAGCGGTCCAGGGATTTTAAGTGTCTTTCTGCAGAAGCAGATCTTGGTCCGCAGATGTGTAGAAAGGACCGCAGGTGCGGTTTCGCTGAGCAGATAGTATAAAAAGGGGACCTCGTGATTTTTGCTCATTTCCACAACTTTCAACTCGGACTTTGGAGCTTTTGGGGTGATATTTGAAGGGGGCTTCAAGGATATTCGCTGAGGTAAGTTACTTGAGCTATATTATCATTAGCTATGGTATTTTCCAGTTGATTTCCCACCTAATTAGTAGGATTTGTGAAGTGAAATAAGGGGTTAGGGCTAGAGATTTTGGAGAGTGTAATTTGGGGATTTGAGGACCAAATGATGTCGGATTTTGATGAATTTAGTATGGTTATACTCGTGAGTGAATGGGATTTTGGGTTTTGTAACTTTCGTTGGATTTCGAGACGTGGGCTTGGGGGGCGGGTTTGAGCCAATTTCGGGTTTTGAGTCTAATTTAGTAGTTTTCTTGCGGAATTGATTCCTTTAGCATATATTAATGGTATTGTACTAGTTGTGACTAGATTTGAAGCATTTGGAGGCCGAATCGAGAGGTAAGAGCATTGCGGAGTAGGGATTTGTTCGGAATGAGGTAAGTAACGGTCTTAAATCTGGACTTGAGGGTATGAAACCCCGAGAAATTCATACAATGTGGATATCTAGAGGTGACGTGCATGCTAGGTGACGGGCGTGTGAGCGTGCACCGTGTGGGATTGAGACTTGGTCCGTCCCGGGAGACTGTAAAGTCGATTAGCCCATTGTTATTACCTGTTCATCTTGTTTTTTTTTTTGAGTTTTTGACTGTCTTACATGTTAGAAACCATACTTAGGCTATGTGATAACATTGTTGGAACCCGCAATGGTTGTGAAGTTGTTGAATTGACTGCTAGTTGTTATCTTGTACTCAGTCACCGTTTGGTTATGCATTATATCCGAGCTCTCTCTCATGATTTGATTAGTACTTGTTATATTCTCTGTTTGGGCTGTTATTATGATATTTGTAAGGCTGGAGAGGCTAGTGGCTGATATAGGGCATGAGTGTCGGGTTGAAAGCTATGTGAGATATATTGGATCGGGCTGCATGACGCAGTAATGTTGGATCAGGTTGCATAATCGATGCCAACCCTACACCACTATATAGTAGCGAGGATGGTCGATGTAGTTTTACCCAACAAGGTCGGGATCGATTTCCAAAGGGAGTTAATTTGATTTGGAATCGGGTATCTAACTAATCTAGATGTGCGTGTTGTTTCAATTTACACTTCCAAACATTATTGTGATTGATTCTATTCTAATTTTATACTATTATATGCTAAGAGTAATCTAAGTACAATATTTTTGGTGAAAGTTTTCAAGTGTTAAAAGGCACTAGGGAAGTGACTTCCACGTAGGTGAGTATCTAATGGGTATCGAGAATCTAGGACAAGCTTGTTTTGATTGGGGTCGTGATATAACCATCACACACAAGTGCTCACTCTATACCTCTCGGTAGTTTGAGTGACTTTGCCCGATTTGGCTTTCTCAAGCCCAAATGGGTGTTCATATATTACAAGTAAAATTGGCTCAAGTCGGATATTACTATCTCTAGGCTTAACCCTTTAATTTGGGCTATCAATCTCTTGAGTTCACCCCAACTCCTTGTTAGCCTAATTTTTCTAGACTTAGTCCCTCTTTCTCAAGAAGAGCCTAAGTCATAAAGGCATGAATCAGTATTTGAAACCACTAATTCTACAATTAAAGCATGAATTAAGCTAAATATCACTAACCCATAAATAATTATGCCCTAAAATTCAAGACCCATTAATTACTCACACTAGGGTTGGGTCACAACCCTAGTTATGGGGTCTAGCTACTCATAATAATAGCAGGAATCAAAGATAAAGATGAAATATGAGCCATAATATTAAAGTAGAAAATTAAAATCTAAAGTTTCAAGAGAAATCTACTACAAAATTGCCCAAAAAGGGTAAAAACCGCCGTTCACGTGCTCTCCTAAACAAAACTTAACCTAAAATTGTCAAAAAGGCTATTTATACTAAGGTGAAATTTCCGGACAAAAATTCCACTACGGAGGTTTCGCGGACGCGTAATTCTGACCACGTCCGTGCTTGGGCTTTCGCGGCCGCGTAATATTGAGCGCGGTCTGCATTTCTTCACATCTGAGACTGGGCTGGACCAAGTTTCGCGGGCCACGTATTTTCAACCGCGTCCATGTGAGATTTATTTGCGGCCACGTAATTTGGATGCGGACCGCTTTCTTCATTTATGCCCGAATTTCAAAGTCTCTGAACCTCGACAAACGCTCTGAATGGAATTTCAACTGCGGCCGCGCTAGTAATTTTGCGGCCGACCTTTACCATCGCGGTCAGCGTTGATGTTTGTACTCAAAATAGCCTCTCTGAATCTCAATTTCGCGGGCCGCATATTTGTGGCCGCCTTAGCGTTGGTCCTTACGCGGCCGCGCTTTTATGTCGTTGTCTACGCTCTTGTTCCTAGTCTTGGATTTGTTCAAGTTTGACTCCTTTGTGAGTTGATTATGGCTTCTTTGGATCATTTTGAACAAACACTGCACCAAAGCACATTAAGTTAGTTTCCGGGAATACCTTCACGTATTTTTGACCCAAAACCTAAGTAAAAGAGAGCAAATAATAGGCTAAAATCCCTACTTATCAACTCCCCCAAACTTAAGTTTTTGCTTGTCCTCAAGCTAACAAGGTAATTCCCACCTCCATAAGAAAAAGAAAGGAAAATTTCAGTTGTCCTAAGGTGACTTCATCAAGTATCAATTGGGACTAACAATTACCCTCAACACAAATGCATTATCAACAACATTATGCTATGACCTTTTGAGTTCCATAGTTCTAATGTGACACAAGAGCATCAAGAGTTGACTCAATTCATCAAGGAAGCTCGCTCTCTCACGTAGATCATTGTGGATCCCAGACTCCTCCTCCTCTACTCTCCATGAGCTAATCTCACCTTATAGAATGTGACACTCAAAACAAGGATTGTAAAGAAGTGTGCTCATCACTCTCAAAAGAATGTCTCAAGTCCGGTTCTAAGTACCATAAGCTTGCCCCTTATGTAAATCACCACTAATATAAGCTCACTCAAACGAAATCATATAGGGTTTTTTTTGGGAATGTAATGAAGGCTTTTTGGATCAAGGTAGGACATAACGAACTTTGTTGGGTTCATCTTTCCTTAAGCACTCCATTTTCTCATTTCGGCTCATACCTTGTTGACTCTTTGAGTCATATTCTTCTTCCTTAGGGGAACTAGAGAGACACATTGTCACTCTTTCTTACTCATGACAATCATTTTTCTCCTTTTCTCATCATTACATGCCTTTCAACATTGTTTTCTTTGAATCCCTTCAACCTTTACTTTCTTTTTGACGTGTTTCTTTTTGGCTTTTCTTCCTTTTCTTTGCCTTTCCTTTTCATCAATACTTTTTGTTCTTTGTACCTTTCATCACTTTGAAATTCCTCGTCTCTCCCCCAAACTTATGTTTTTGCCAAATGTTCATCATGAATGCTAAGGAAATATTGGGTGCCAAGAGAGGGTCATTATAAAACGGATAAAGGCTTGTAATGTGGTTATTGAATAAACAATGCTTAGGTTCAAAGGGGTTGACTAAGGATATCATATTGGTAGGCTACGGAAGCTTTCAAATTTTTAAATGGGACCAAGGAGAGCCTACAATCACTTCTCAAGTCGAACTACACTTATGATTTCGCCTAGACAAACATTCAGGACAAGTTCTAGACTTATTGGCACGGGACTTGGACTTGTAATTCAATACCTCACCTCTCAAGCTACTGGATTGTTAAAGAGAACAGAGTCGAGGGCCCACAACAACCCTAGATAAGATTAAAGATCACAAATGGCTCACAGAAACCACTTGATGATAGTTTTAGTCAACTCAAGAGTCTAAAGGTCACAACTAAAGCTATTCTTTGTCAATCAACTTTTCTCTAACCATGAGGTCGAAGGTAAATGTGTTAGTACCAAGTGAAGCCTACTTGAGACTCTTTTATTCATTACTATTATATATCAAAGAAAAAAGTGAACGGACTCAGTCCCTCAAGAAGGTTGTCACGCCATCCATCGTTGGGAAGAGCCACCCGGTTCACACAATATCCAGCTTTGGAAAGAATCGTGGCATTAAGAAAACCAAAGGCTTATTGATCACGCAAAAATATAAAAAGAAGCTAAAAACTCAAAAGCTACTGAAGGAAATAAGAAGCTAAGCTATCAAAGAAAAATACAAAAGAAGTTATAAAGTAAACTACGGAAAATAAAATAAATATGTACAATAATGGAGTGAAATGAATATATACATGGAATGGTAAAGTTATATACATACCAAAGGTGAAAAATAACGATAAGTAAAAATAAAGGAAAATAGTATCATAATTATTACATGCCAGTCATCAAATCAAAATAAGACCCAAAATAAGACCACCCCCAAATAAAAGATAGCATTGTCCTCAAAGCTAAAATCAAAAATAATATTAGGGAAGGGATAGAGAGTAAAGAAAACTCCCTATGTGGTCTTTGTCTGCATGGGGTCAGGCTCACTAGTGGGGACCTCAGACTGCATAGGATCATCAACTCCCTCCGGGTCCTCCAACTGTATCTCTAAGTCCTCGGACTGGGGCACCACAAATCCTCTCTTTGGTTCTCTATCAACCTCCTGCTCTGATGCATGTGTTGTCTGTGCTGCAGGGGCAGTCTCCCCCATAAGTAAGTCAAGTGGGATGTCTCCGGCCGAAGTGAGCTTCTCTACCTCCTTCTTCACCAGCACCACTGAATCTTTTGAAGCTTGAGTCTTCTTCATCTTTTTGACCTGTTTGCCCAGCTCCTTGATCACCTTGCCATGAGTATCCAATGTCTCTAGGATTTTCTTTTGGTTGTCCAGGAGCTTCTTCTGGTTGGCCAGAAGCTCCTTCAATGAATCATCCACTGATGGAGGCACCTGAAGCTGTGCTGGGGCTGTGTGTGCTGCGACCGCACTGGATAAGACAGACAGCTTTGATGTAGCAACCTGCATCCAGTTGTTGATGCTGAATAAAGTCTGATTAACCCCCAGTGCAGTCCGAGGGTAAGTTGAAGAGGAGGGCACATATAATGGGGCGAAGATAGATGGCCCGGAAGAAGGAGGTGGCATAGCAGCCGAAGACCCTGCAGCTGTGGAAGGCTCTGACCCGGTAGACTCTACTCTTGGCTCTTCAGACTGGCCAGAGGGAATAGTGGATTTTCCTTTAGATTTCGGGTTGTCTTCTCCTTGAAGGCTGTACCAGGAGAAGGGCCTCTTCGGCTTCACCTTTTTGTCAAATTCCCTCCCCTCTACCTCTTGGTCCTCTAGATACATAGTGAGGAAGGTACGGTAGGGGTATGACCTTTCTTCCTTCCCGATTGCTTTGGTGATGTTTTGGGCCATGAGATTTCCCATATTTATCGGGTACTCCGCCATGATAGAAGCTATGAGGATTGCCCGGGAGACTGGGATGTCACTGTCATGCTGGGACGGGTCAAGTCGGCTGCAAACAAAGGTGCACCACCCTTTGGCTTCAAAGTTAAGAGTGTTTCTAGCAATTGGGACTCGAGGTGTAAGCCAAGCCGGTGTTGTCCCTGGGATGGCTATCACCTCTGCAACCCATGGACGGGCTGCCTCATCTAGTGCCACCTTCTCTAAGTATAGAGCTGCATCCACACCATCAAACCCGGCATAAGTGTTCAGTGTCTTGCCATCAAACCGGATAATCCGGTTCCGTACCTTAGTCACATAGGTGCCCTTTTTGATGTGGGCAACATTGGCGTAGAATTCTTTGACTAGGTACTCATTTGCTTCCGGCAGCTTGCTAGTGAAGTATTTCCACTCCACTCTTTACTTAAACTGTCTCTTCACATTCGGATTGTGAGGGAGAAGATCTCTTTCTATAAATTGCCGCTCGAGGGTGAGCGACCTTTGTAGCCACCATTCCCAAAATTTGTGGTAGGCTTTCTCACTGACAAACCTAACTTGCCTTAGCTAATTACATTTCGCATCTACTAATTGTTTGTCATGGGATGTATGTCGTTGTATTCAATTCGGATGTATTCGTTCTTCTATAATTTACATTGTATTCATTTTCACTATATTGAATTCAGTTGTATTCAAACAACAATTGGAGTATGTCGTTGTATTCAATTCGGTCGTATACACTGTATTCAATTCGGCTATATTCATTCTTTAGCTATTTTACATTGTATTCAATTTCACTGTATTTAAACAACAAAAAATTAAAAATACAGTGATATTCGATTGTATTCAATTCAATGTATACAAGAAAATAAATTGTATTTGCATTGAAAAATACAAATACACTCAAATTTGAGTGTATTTGTACAGAATACAATGTATTTATAGATTGTATGTGACTCAATAACAAAGAAGAGAAGAAAGTGCGGTAGAGATGGCGTCTTCTGACCAAGCAAGATACTACATACATCATATTAAAACTAAAAATGGAGACAAATAAAAATCCGGTCAGGTCTGAGAACACACTATCATGTTGTATCTAACAAAATTCAGTCAAACTAATACACTCAGATGTGAGATACAAAGAAGGAGAAGAAGCCATGGATCTGGCATCTCTGTTAGATCCAGATTTGGTGACGCCTCCGATCTTCCTCCTCCATTGGTTTCGCCGCCAGTAATCGACCCATCGTGACTTCGTGATTTTCAGGTCTGGATCTGACGGTGTAGATGAGAGAAGGGAAGAGGGAGAGGTGGCTGGATCTGATGGTGGAGATGAGAGAAGGGAAGAGAGATAGAAGCGGATGTTTGGTTGGGTTTCGGTAGAGCTCCGCCGAAGAAGATGTCCGACGACGACGGAGTTGGACGGCGGTCTTGCCGAGGGTGAATAAATAAGGAAAAAGTAGAGAAAGTTGAGGGAGAAGAGAGGAGGGAAAGAATTGATGTAGTAGAATAACTCTATGTATAACACTACCAAAAAATCGGGTAATTGTGGCGGTTTTTTAGCGTATAGTGGCGTTTCTCGCCAGAATGTGTACTAATGACTGTTAAAGAAAACGCCATAATCCCCTCCGCCAGAAGTATATTATGGGTGTTTCCTGGAAACCGCCGTGATAGGAATCTAAAACCGCCATAATATTCAATGGTTAATGGTGTTTCCTGGAAACCGCCGTGATAGGAATCTAAAACCGCCATAATATTCAATGGTTAATGCGGCCTTTTTGCTTTGCCTATTGTGCAGGCGGTTTACTGCCGTAATTGTGACAAAATTGCTAAAAGAAAAGTTTAATACTATTGCAGTTACAACCGCCGTAATTACTCAACTTAATTGGCTGCTTTTACCCTCAATACGTAAAAATTGTCCATTCTTTGAAATAGTATTATATCAATTCCATAATTGCAGTTTTTCTTTGCACCCTATGCATTTAAAACTTCTATAGTAGTTTATACTAATAATTTTAGTGCAATATAAAATATTAAAATAATTAAAATCATCATAATGTAAAACTCAAGTACTCCAAAGTTACATCATCAAAATATTAAAGTTTCAAAGTGTTCTTCAACAATAACAACCAAAAATATCATAGTTGATCCTAAAATTGATTACTTATTGGTACTTGGTCGATCATCAATTGGTGATGGTGTGCCACTTCCTAATTCTGATCCCTGGAATAAAAAAACAAGACAGACAATAATCAATTAACTGAATTTTAAACTATACACATTGCAAAAGTATAAGAATGAATGTTCACGCAACAAAGAAATTGGAGCTCCATATAAATGCTTCTAATACTTCGATTTCCAATAAGATGATAACATACAAGCAACTGGCTTTTATACAAGCGGGCAAAACAATGATCAATTTTTCTACCCAGATATACCATTTTTTGCAGTAAGATACAGGCAGGTTTTTATCAAGAACTATGATCTCCAGAACTTTAGTTGTATAAAGCAAATGGCCTCTCTTTGTGAAAAAAAATAAAGTTGATTTTTTGAAAAAATATAGAATTCTCTAGAATGTCCTAGAGTAGTATCCTTGATAATTATCTAGTAGACATATCTAGATGTTCTAGAATGTTGTGGGAAGATAAGACATATCTAGATATTCTAGAGTGTTGTTAGAAGATAAGGTTGCTAGAATCTTCTTTGTACATTATCTAGAATCATCCATAGGCTAGTATAAATAGGGGGAGTCTTGTTCATTTGTAATGAAGCCAAATTCAAGAAAGTCTTCTTCAATAACAAAGTTCTCCTTTCAAAAATCTATCTTCTCTTTTCAAGCTTCCTCTTCTTTAGTTGAACCCTCCAATCTTAGTTAACGATCTTGGGCTAGCAGAAGGTCTCCGAATAACTCTTCTTCTGTTATTCTTTACATGGTATCAGAGCCATAAGTCGATTTCTAGATTTCAAGATTAGGTTAGTGGTTGATTCAACTGGTTTCTCTAAATGGATTTGGGTGGTCGTGCTAATGGACTAGGGATGGAGTTATTTAACCAGTCAAACTACAAGGTATGGAAGACTTGTATGGAGTCATGCCTTGTTGGTGAGGATTTGTGGGATGTTGTCAATGGAAGTAATACAAGTCCTCCTGCTGACGTACCAGAGAATAGCAATGCGCGTAAGAAGTGAAAGAAGATTAATACTAAGGCGGAGTTTATCCTAAAGAGGTCTATCTCTCCTAATTTATTTGATCATATTATAAAGTGTAAATCAGCTCATGAAATATGGAGGACCTTCGATCGACTGTTCAACAAGAATGATGAAGCTCGACTATAGATTTTGGAGAATGAGTTAGCTAACACCACTCAAGGTAATCTCTCTATCGCCGAGTATTTTTTGAAGGTAAAAAATCTGTGTTCCGAAATTTCTCTATTGAATCCGGGTGAGGCTAACTCTGAAGCACAAATAAGAAGAATTATTATTCGTAGTTTAAAGCCAGAATATATTTCCTTTGTTACATCGATTCAATGATGGGTTCAACAACCATCTTTGGAGGAATTTGAGAATTTGTTGTCGTCACAAGAGCTACTAGCCAAACAGATGGCTGGTGTATCTATCAAAGAAGGAGAAGGAAATGCTCTTGTCACTGATAAGAGGAACTTTAAAGAGAAATCAAGAGATAGCATGCACTATTGGTTCTCAAGTGGTTCAAGCTCGTCAGAAAAGAAGGGGGAGTCTTCCACTAACAGTAAAAAGCCTTTAAAATATTACCGTTGTGACAAAGTCGGACACATAAAAAGATATTGTCGAGCCAAAGAGAGCAACATGGATCAAACCAAGAAAGCTGCTAAAGAAGAAGAAAAAGAAGAAGACTGGGAAAAGTGCATCGCAGCGGAGACTCGAGCAATAGATGCCATGGCTTCCATAAATTTTGAAAGAGACTGGATCGTGGATTCAGGATGTGGGCACCATCTCACTGGAGATCAATCCAAATTCTCCACCTTTCGCGAATACAACGGACATGATGTCATTATTAAAACAGATAATACAGTCCATAATGTGGAGAAGGAAGGCACTGTTGTGATTAACGAGAAGCAAAAAGACACTATCACCCTCAACAGTGTCATTCACGTTCCGGGTATGAAGAAAAATCTATTTTCAATTGCAAATGCTGTAGATGCGGAAACTATTTGCTATTTGACCCACGTGATGTGAAGTTCCTTCGAAATATCAAGGTGCTCAAGGCAGATATCATTCACTCAGGTAAGAGAGTTAATGATTTATATGTCTTATCTGCCTCTAATTTATATATTGGGAAGATGAGTAGCAATGATAACACACATCTTTGGCATGCTAGACTTGGACATCTTAGCATGGATAAATTAAAAGCCATGGTAAAATTGAATCTAGTGAAATGATTTCCTAACTTAAAAAATTTTGGTGGAGGAAATGTTTGTGAAGGATGTCAATATGGAAAGACACATCGTCTTCTATTTGACAGATCCTTGTCAAGATACAATGCCCCACTAGAACTTATTCACAGTGACTTGATGGGGCCAACGAGAACTCCTCATTCTCAGGTTATTCTTATATGCTAATTTTCATTGATGATTTTACTAGATTCACTTGGGTTTATTTTATGAAGCACAAGTCAAAAGTTTTCAGTAAGTTTATGGAGTTCAAAGAAACAGTTGAAGGCGAACTCGATTCCAGAATAAGGCGGCTGCGAACTAATAATGGCAGTGAGTTCACGTCAGATGAGTTTCTTTCCTTTTGTCGTCAGCATGGCATTAAAAGAGAGCCGCCATGAGCTAATATGCCACAACAAAATGGAGTGGCTGAAAGGAAGATCTGACACTTAACTGAGACATGCAAGAGTTGGCTTCATGCCAAGAATTTACCTAGAGCCTTGTGGGCTGAAGGTATGAAATGTGCAGCGTATGTGATTAACAGGATGCTGCTTTCTCCAAACAATATGAAGTCTCCCTATGAATTAATGTTTGGAGAAAATCCCAGCGTGAAACACCACAGAGTTATTGGCTCCATTTGTTATGTTCACATTCCGAATTCTCAATGGAGCAAGTTGGTGCCAAGGCAAGGATATGCATCTTTGTTGGATATGATGAAAGAAAAAAGGGATGAAAGTGCATGGATCCTAAAACTCATCTCTTTGTTGTCTCAAGGAATGTCATATTCGACGAGGTGTCTTTGTATTATGGAGTTGCATTGGATGGAGCGAGTTCAAAAACCTTAAATAATGGAGATTTAAGCTTGCCCATTGCAGGTGCTTCTCTCGATAATATAGCTGCCGAGGAGTTAAGAGAAAGGGGGAGTCCTGGACCTAAACAACATGAAACTCAGGAAGAAGATGATTCAAGTGATTTGGGAAGGCCAAAAAGAACTATTATTAAGCCAGCTCGCTTCAGAGATGAAAATTTTGTCAGTACATATTCCCGTTTCTTTGCAGGACCAATTGATGATGAAGAACCTTCCTCATTCGAAGAAGATAAAGGAGTCAAAGAGTGGGAGTTTTCTATGGATGATGAAATGGAGGCTCTCATGAAAAATCAAACTTGGAGCCTTGTACCAAAGCCGGAGGATGTACAACCCATTTCTTGTAAATAGGTTTACAAAATCAAAAGAAGAGCAGATGGCAGCATAGATAGATATAAAGCAAGGTTGGTTGCTCGGGAATTTTCTCAAAAGTACGGTGAGGATTATGAAGAAACCTTCAGTATGGTGGCTAAGATGATCTCTGTCCGAGTTGTGCTAGCCTTGGCAGCCTCGCACAATTGGAAGTTATGGCAACTTGACGTGAAGAATGCTTTTTTTATATGGAGAGCTTGACAAAGATATTTATATGGAGCAACCACCCGGGTATTTCTCTAACTTACATCATGATTATGTCTGCAAACTTAAGAAGGCCCTTTTTGGCCTCAAGCAAGCTCCACGAGAATGGTACGGTAAAATTGCTCAGTATCTACATTTCGGTGGTTATGATGCATCTCATTCAGATCCTAGCTTATTTGTTAAAAAACAAGGAAACTTGCATACAATTATTCTTTTGTACGTGGATGATATGATAATAACAGGAAACAATGAAGATGGAGTTGCTAGGCTTCAAGATGAGTTTTCCATAAGATTTGACATCAAGAAGTTGGGAGAGCTACACCATTTTCTTGGCTTAGAGGTGACAAACATGAACAAAGGGATCTTTGTCACTCAAGAAGGATATGCCAAGAAACTTGTTGACAGGTTTGGATTGAAGCAAAGCAAAACATGTTCTACTCCTCTTGAGATAAGCACAAGGTTAAGGCAGATCCCAAGCCTTTTCGAGCTCTTGTTGGAAGTCTCCTGTATTTGACTATTATAAGGCCGGACATTGCGTTCTCGGTGGGATATGTTAGTAGATTTATGCAAAGGCCAAGAAAGCCTCACTTAGAAGCTGCAAAGATGATTCTAAAGTATATCAACTCAACATCATACATGGGCTTGTTCTTCCAGAAGAAGAATGATTTGGTGTTAGCTGGTAATACGAATGTTGATTTTGGTGGTGATTTAGATGACCGAAGATCAACATCGGGCTATATTTTCCTCTGCGGTGGAACAAGTGTTTCTTGGTGTTGCAAAAAGCAAGACTCAGTTTCCTTGTCAACTACGGAGACGGAGTATAAAGCAGTTGCTCTCACTGCTCAAGAATGTGTATGGTTACAAAGACTTGCTAAAGACTTGCATCTACCTATATCAAAGTCAACTGTGATCTATGGAGATAATCAAAGTGCCATCAAGCTTGAAAACAATCCAGTATTCCATACAAGAACTAAACATATTGAGGTGGAACATCACTTTATTCGGGAAAAGGTTCTTGATGGAACTATCAATACTTTAGAAGTGCAAAGTCAGGAAAATATCGCAGATATCTTCACCAAGTCACTTGCTAAAGCTTCGTTCGAGTTCTTCCGTGACAAGCTTGGAGTAGTTTCCAAAAAATCACTTTAAGGGGGAGTGTGAAAAAAAATAAAGTTGATTTTTTTGAAAAATATAGAATTCTCTAGAATGTCCTAGTGTAGTATCCTTGATAATTATCTAGTAGGCATATCTAGATGTTCTAGAATGTTGTGGGAAGATAAGACATATCTAGATATTCTAGAGTATTGTTAGAAAATAAGGTTGCTAGAATCTTCTTTGTACATTATCTAGAATCATCCATAGGCTAGTATAAATAGGGGGTGTCTTGTTCATTTGTAATGAAGCCAAATTCAAGAAAGCCTACTTCAATAACAAAGTTCTCCTTTCAAAAATCTCTGTTCTCTTTTCAAGCTTCCTCTTCTTTAGTTGAATCCTCCAATCTTAGTTAACGATCTTGGGCTAGCAGAAGGTCTCCGAATAATACTCTTCTTCTGCTATTCTTTACACTCTTCGGCAAACAAGAGCCCAGGCAAATCTAATCAGCAAATGGCAAAAACTAGATGCACAGAATCCAGCATAAGATCTGAATCAGTCCAAAAGTTCAATCAGCTTCAAGTATATATGCAAATGGCAGTTATTGTAATTAGAAAAGGCTGGGAACTGGAATTACTGTTTAACCCAAAAAAATATTTTTCAAGGTCAAAGCAATAATTTTGTATGAAGGGCCACAAGCAACCGATTCAATCCGAAAGATACAAGTTTTTGTTAATACAACGTGATAGAGAAGTGAAAAATAAATTCAATGAGAGATAATATAAAAAATAAAGCACAGAAGAAATAATTCTTATTGAATAATCCTTGATAGGATGTTGAGCCGAACAGAGCTTGAAGGGCCGAACTCGACCTGTTAAATGGGTCGACCCGACTCGGACCCGGACCCGGACCCGTTGACTCTTGGCCCGTGGGTCCTTAACCGAGCCGATCCGGTTCACTTTCTTATAGTGGCCGGTCCGTATTTGACCCATTAATCAAAACATGTCGACCCCACCCGGACCCGTAACCCGTAATCCCTTAACCCGAGCCCTAGTGGATCGAATCCAATTTAATTAAAACAAGTTATAAACTAATAAATGATAAAAATTTCAAACTTTATACATATATACGAACTTGAAATTACTACATGTCCTTGAAGCCAGTTAGAATAAAAATAAAAGAAAAATCATACTTTATTAACATTAAAACTTGAGAAACATATCGAATTCGACAATTTCTATAATTAATAGTCTAAACCATATTGGATTCGACTATTTCGACAAGAACCCTCGTAGAGTCTGGTACTATATTCTTTCTTCAATGTTTGGATTTAATTTTTTACCACTTGTCTATATATTTTTTACCACAGGTCAACCGGCCCAGACCAGCTCACACACACACACACATATACATACATATATATATATATATACATATATATATATATATACATATATATATATATATATGTATATATATATATATATATATGTTCCAGTCCGGTCCGGTTCAATGGGTCAAAATATTATAGCCGGCCAGGCCCCTTAAATTAATGGGTTGGTCCGGCTAGGGTTTTGTGGGTAATGGACCACTTAAAGAGTCAATTTTAATGGGTTATGTGAGCCGGTTCGTGGGTCGACCTAGCCCATTTGACAGGTCTAGGCCGAACTATGGCTAACTTGGGAGCAAGATGCTATGAATTACAATGTATAGAATTGTAGAGAAGAAAATTAGATTCCTTTGATGGTGATAAAAGTATGTCTATTTATAGGGCTAAATCTAAGTAACTATTCTCCTTGAATTATGGGTCCATTATGAGCATTTACTCAATCCATATGTTACTTTTGGAAGACTTGTAACAGTTGTGTAAATGCTGAAATTCCGTAACAGATGAGTTAATTCCGTAACTGATGAGTTAATTCCATAAGTAATGAGTTAATTCCATAACTGATGAGTCAATCTCGTGCCTGTTGAGTCAATCTCGTGCCTGTTGAGTCAATCTTGTAATTGATTGCTTTGTTCTGACCGTTACAATCATTTATTGCATTTATTGTACGTTACATAATTGATTTGTAAGTGATGGCGTAATGATGGTAAATCTCATATAATCCGGGATTAATTGATTCCTTCCTCATTTGTAATTATGAGATATTCTCCCGCACCTGATCCGGGCTATTTTATGATGATCAATTCCAAGGCTAACATGCACGGTACGAGTATGTTCGGTCCCGGAGGTATTTCACATATCATCTTTATATGTCATTCTTCACTTTTCTCCAAATTTTGCTGACACGTGTCGCCATTTAATAGACCCACGTGGTGAGTTTACTTTTCACTAATATAATTACAGAGCATTCATCAGTGAGGAAATGCTATAATACGGACTAAAGAACTCATCACCATAAACAACTAAGATAGACAAAAGCTTATGAGACACTTCCCTGTATGTGATATCTTTTACCTAAATCTGACCACATACATTGTTTACTATTCTGGTGTATTTCTTTATGACTAAGCTACTCATTCTATTTTTGGAGCATCACATAGTTAACTAAATTCAAATCCTTTCCACCTTTTAAACTTTCAAGGATCCAAGCATACACCTTGAGATCAAGAAGAATTCTAATTTTACACTACTGATAGCACAAAAATCCCCATAGCACAAATTAACCTTGCTGGTTGTCTCACCAATTCTGCCAATGAACATTGATTCACACACTGGCAAAAGACTGTTGATATATGATTCTAAAGATATGGGTAGGTTAGATTCTGTAAAAACAAAGTCTCACTTCGCCAACTATTAGCTATAGATTCAGGATAAATGAAAGGACTAGTACTAGAGGAAATGGTTCAGGCTCTTCTCTTTCTCCTCTATAATTTGGATTCCACTCAAAGAAAATGCTGATTGAGAAAAAGAACAGTAACTGTGCAGCCTATTCACATTGTTTCCACAGAAATTATGCAACCAAAGGAATCTCGATGTTACACAAAAAGAGACGGGGTAAATTTTTATAGTCTTCTTTAAAATGGCCATGGTTAGTCTGTTGAGAACATGGATAGCCTATTCACATTGTTTCCATAAATAGCCTTCTTTAAAATTTTAAAAAGGCAACCATGCCACAAATCTTACACATATCAAACTTTGACTTCACCATGAAATTCACTATTGGAAAAGTACTACTGAAACCACATAAGTGAGAAAACTTATAGCTAGTTATCCAAACATTTTGTCTATCATGATTTATGTATTGTCTATCAGTTGATACAGTATAAACTTTTATACCTGTGGCGGAGTCGGAAATAAGTGAGCTAACTCCTCAGGGATATTCCCTATGTTCCTTTGATATAAGCTAAGTAGTGCATTTAATTGTGATTTATACTTGTCATCTCTTCCTTACACTCGGGAGTTGAAGTGCTAGTGCTAGATGAACCCACATAAGCACGACGAGCTCTCACAGATGTTTGTTTGAACGCCACGGATAGAACTACACCAATGCCTAATCCTCGAACACAGCCAGGATGCTCAGGACCGAGTACTACACCAAGTGCGTCATTTGGTGAAGCTTCTGCAAGACTTTCTGATCTTTGACTTCAAATTTCTTCAATTCTCTCCTACATGAAAGACAAACAAGCGTGAATGGACCTAAACAGTAGATGAGATGATCATTTTACTCCGAACCTCTTTAGTAAGACAAATTCGACTTTTTCATCCTCTAAGTCGTTCCCTTTGATAACACATATATAAGAGGTGACATGCTCGTTCGGATCAATTGTTCCGTTGTATTTAGGAATCTCGGGCATTCAAAACTTCTTGGGGATCAGTTTGGGAGCTGCACTTGGGGGGTAAGGCTTCTAAACGAATTGTTTGGAGTCCATACCCTTCAATATCGGTGGTGCCCCTGGGATTTGATCGACCCTGGAGTTGTAAGTTTTCACCTTCTTATCGTTTGCCTTGATCTTCTTTTCCTCGAACTCAATTCGTTTTGTCAGTTCCTCGAGCATCTTCATGATTGCAAGATCGGTCCCCGACTCTTTATCGTTCGATTTCTTTGAAATTGATTCGACCCTATGGACAACTTCTTGTAACGGTTCGGGCTCGATCCTTCTTGGCGGGTTATTCTGATTTTGGAGCTGGGATATCGCTGCCTGTTGGGCCTGCAACATTTCGAAGATCACTCGCAGGTTGATCCCGCCGGCTTCGCCGCCACGTGCACTTTGAGTGGCTGATCAAACATCCCCGCGGATGCTGCCCTCGGGATCGACTGCCAAATTTGCATCGAGGGCTATATGTGAGCTGACGTCGATTAGATCTACAACCGGAACTCTATCGAGGTCAACCAGGGGTATGTCGTTTTATGGTGCTATGTTATCATTCTCGCCGTGATGACCGGAACCGTTGTCGATGTGAAGGGGTGCTGACTGAGAGTTCGACATTGTGATCCTGGAATCAAAGATACTTCAAAGAACAAGTGAAAAATAGTGTGTGTTATGAAATTATGCACCGAGTAACCACTATTATCCTTAGCCCCACGGTGGACGCCAAACTGTTTACCCTAAAATCGGATAACAATTGAATTTATACGAGGTTTTAAGGATACGTGATATAACTTGATACAAATTCTTAAGATATATATATATATATATATATATATATATATATATATATATATATATATATATATTGAAAATCAATGAAAAAGAAATAAATGCAAACTGAACGAATCAAATAGCCTTGGCCCTCGAGTTCGATCACCCTTGAACCAAGTGAAGTTTCAACTGATACAAGAACAGAATAACAAGATAATGTAAACTAGAGAAAGGCAGCGTATTGCTTTTTATTACGTAAATGTGATCGTGTCTTACAAATGATTAGACCCCTTTATATAGTAGGGGAGTTCTACCCTTGATACAATTCTAAATACAGTAAAAAATCTCATGATTAGCTAATTAGTCAGCCTCTTTTATATATGTGCCGGGATTTCCGCCGTGATCCTCGCTTGATTTCGGATATTTCAGCTTTCCGTTATTTTGCTCGGTAATCTTCCTTGATCTCTCTCGATCTCTATCTTGCTTGGTCTCGATCTTGGCCGATCTCGATCTTGATCGGTCTCTGGGTCACGAGCTCGACAATATAACTTTGCACCATGGTTCAATATAACACGAGGTTGAACCTTAACCTATCATATCCCAGTCTCGACTAACCATATAAGGGGGAGCTCGGTTTCGACCGTATACATGCTCTACAAAGAATTGGTAAGATTCAAACTGTTTTAACCCTCATGTAACGTGAAGATTACGAAGGTTCATCTTTGACAAAAGTGTAGGAGATAAGCCTATAATGTGTAAGCAAAAAGGAGTGTTTCTGTATGGGTGGAGTCTTATTTTTAATGTGAAACATAACTAGCCTAATACTTGATGAGCTATGCAATAGCTTATAACTTGGGGGGAATTGGTCCATGTGCATTGTTTCCATAAGAACTGAACAAAAAGTGAGAGGAGTATTGTCAAGTAACATGTGAGCTCAAAGAAAATCTACTCTAGTCTGATAATCATATTGCTGGCGATTTGCTAAAATGATGGTTCTTGTGTGTCAGCTTCAAATCGGGTCTTATTTTAGGTCCCTAGAGATTTCCACGTCATAAATATCTTGGATCATTTCCTAACAACCTAGGGAATACAAAATATGCGAAGCACCAATATGCTTGATTAACGTCATTTTTCTAGGTTGATTTGGTGACATTTGAGCAGGACCAAGTTCAGTAACATAACTCATGAGGAAGATGTGGAAGTGAGGATTGATAAACAAGTCATCAAAGGGAGGAAGTTTCAAGTACCTTGGGCTAATAATCCAAGGAAATGGAAAGATTGATGGTGATATCACACATCATATTAGATCGGGTAGGTTAAATGAAGGCTCACATCCGGTGTCTTGTGTGATAAGATTGTGCCACCGAGACTTAAGGGTAAGTTCGATTCAATGGTTGTTAGACTAGTTACGTTGCATGGGGCGTGGTGTTGGCCAGTCAAAATTCTCACGCTTAGAAAATGAAAGTATTAAGTTTAAGTTTAAGTTTCAATGATGACAATACCGTCTTATGTTAAATTTACAGGACTGCGGGATTCGAACTAGCAAAAAGGAAAGAATGAAGATGTTGTCTAAAGATGTGATTGCTACATTAATGGACAGTCAAAGGAGTCCATTTGTTCGACCTCAATCAAAGGAGTTCAGATTGCCAATCAAGTAAAGTCAATCAAGGAGTTCGCCAGCAAATATTATGTGTCCATAAATAAGCTCAATCTAGGCTTGAATGACTCCTCAATGCAAGCTTGTGACAAGGAAAGTCATGATCGAATCTGGGCTCTTCCAAGAGCAAGATTCGAACAGGCACCCCCATGGTCAAATCCCTTTGTAAAGATCTCGTGCCTTTAATTTCGTCAAGACTCAACAGCTCTTTTCTCTCCTATAAGAAGGCTGCGAAATTCAAATAGAATACTCGCGCAACTACACACATTGTACTCTAAGTCTCTCTACTTCTTAGCCTAAACACTGTAATCCTTAGTTATTAGTATCTCGAAAGATAGGAAGAACTAGAACACAAAAGAGAGTTGTGTCAAATATTCAGAATTCTTTGTTACTATTTCTCGTTGGTGGTGAACGAGTTAAAACCATCTGTATTGTAACACTTTAAAAATCTTAAGGGAACCCTTGTGACCCAAGAAAAACTGGATGTAAGTACCACAACGGTACCGAACCAGTATAAAATTATTGTGTGTTATTTACTTTTCAATTACAGCTATCTTTCATTCTGCATTGTGTTCAGTCAAGTAAAATTACTGTTAGTCGACTAATATTTAATAGACCACAATTCACCCCCCCCTCTTGTACTTTCAATTGGTATCAGAGCAAGGCTCACAATCTTTGCTTAACAGCTGGTGAGGAAAAGATCATGGGATCTAAAACTATTGTTGGTGCTCTATTTCAAGAAGGAACCTCTCAGTTCGACCTCCCTACTTCAATAGTCAGCACTTTTCTCACTGGAAAGTGCACATGAAAACTTACACAATGTCATATGACATCAAGGTATGGCATGTGATCAAAAAGGAAAATCTTCCAATCCCTCCTAAGAAGGATGCAAATGGTCAAGTCATTGTATCAACTGATCTTCTTGACTTGGATGATTACGCTGATGAGCAAGCTGTTGTCATAACTGTAAATGCCAAAGCAAAACAATATACTGTACAATGCTATCAGTGGAGAAGAATATGAAAAGATATCAAGTTGTGAAACTGCCAAAGAAATGTGGGACAAACTGGAGGTCACTTACGAAGGAACAAACAAAGTGAAAGAAACTAGGATAAATCTCTTGGTTCGAGACTACGAGTTATTTCAAATGAAGGATGGAGAATCAGTGGAATAGATGTTTTCCAGGTTCAGCAAAATTCTTGGAGATTTCAAGTCTTTCGTAGACCTATCAAGAGTGGCGAACATGTTAGAAAGATTCTCAGGAGTTTACCTACCATTTGGCAACCAAAAGTTATTGCCTTAGAATGTCAAGATCTGGACAAAATTTCCTATTATGAACTCATAGGTGGTCTAATTGCTTTTGAGAAAACTCACTTGGATATACAAATTGAAGAGAAGAAGAAAATTGTTGCTTTTAAGGCAATTGTGGTTGAACCAGAAAATGAAAAGGAAGAAGAAGGAGGAGAACAGGACGAAAACATTGCTATGCTTTCTCAAGTTGTAACAAGTATGATGAGGAAAAATAGGAATAGCAGAAGAGGAAAGCCTAAATTCAGGAAAGGAAGGATAAGCAATGAAGCTGATAAAAATGATGGAAGATGCTACAAATATGAAAAGTTTGGTCACATTCAAGCTGACTGTCCTAAACTGAAGAAGAAGCTCAGCAGAAACATGCAAAAGAAGAAATCCTTCGGAGCATGGAGTGATGAGGAAGAGTTTGATCATGAGGAAATTGCTAACATATGTTTCATGGCTATGAATGAAGATGGAGATTCAGGAGAACTTGGACTAATGACAGATAGTAATGATAAGGAAGACGACTCAAGAGAACTTGGTCTCATGGCGGACGAAGGAACTAGTGAGGTACGTACTCCCTTATGTCCTAATTGTTATGAACTTCAAGAATTTGTTGATATTTCTCTTGCAGATATAGAAAAAGTCGCGAATGAACTTAGAAAAATCAAGAGAGAAAAGAACGTCTGGGCCTTGAAACTAGAAGTATGTGAGATTGAGCATGATATGCTATAGGATGAAGTAAATGAACTTCAGCTTCAATTTAATGGATTGCAAAAATTCACAAGTCACAGCTCAATCAAATCAAATCATACTGTTCATTACAATTAGAAAATTCATGCATGTTCCTTTTGTGGTAAAAATGGCCATAGTACTAACCAATGCAGGAACAGAATTAGAGCAGAAAGAGGCTCTGGTAACACTAACAGTCCATCATGTTTTTATTGTGGTAAAAGAGGTCATACCTCAAACGTTGCAGGTTCAAAGATAATCGGAGATGGGTTTGGAGACCTAAATCTTCAAATCAAACTAACACTCAGCATTCTAACCATTCAGGACCCAAGCAGGCTTGGGTACCTAAAAACAAGTAATTTTGTTTTGCAGGAATACCGCAAGAAGAATCGAAAAGGAAAATAGTATCTCAACAGCGCGTGTTCCAGACATATGACAGGTGACAAATAATTGTTCAAATCAGTCACCAAATTAGATGGAGGAACAGTTACTTTTGGAGATAAATCCAAAGGAAATATAATTGGAGTCGGAAAAGTTCCTCTGAGCTCAACGTGTGATATAGATGAAGTCTACTTAGTTGATGAACTTGGTTATAACCTTCTCAGCATCAGTCAACTATGTGACAATGATTATGAGGTTCGTTTTAAGAAACATGGCTGGTTTATAAAAGATGAATTAGGTAAAATCATTCTTTCAGGTAATAGAGACAGAAATGTCTACACTATAAGAAACTTAGAAAATCTTGGGGATCAAATTTGTCTTACTTCCATGATAGATAATCCCTGGGTTTGGCATAGAAAACTTGGTCATGCCAGCATGCATACTATTCAAAAACTGTCTAAACGTGATCTTGTTATTGGTCTTCCAAAACTAAATTTTTCAAAGGATCATATTTGTGATGCATGTCAACTAGGAAAACAAACTTGTTCTTCTTTCAAAATTAAAAACATTGTTTCCACTTCTAAACCTCTTCAATTGTTGCATATGGATTTATTTGGTCCTACTAGAACTGCTAGCATAGGCGGTCGGAAATATGCATTTGTTATTGTAGATGACTTCTCTAGATTTACCTGAGTTATGTTTCTTAGTCACAAAGATGATGCTCTAAAGAATTTTGAAGTTTTCTATAAGAAGGTTCAACGAGAAAAGGGATACTACATCTCTACTATCAGGAATGATCATGGAGGAGAATTTGAAAGCAGAGCTTTTGAAAATTTTTACAACAATCAAGGAATCTCTCACAACCTCTTCACCAAGATCACCGTAGCAAAATGGAGTAGTAGAACGTAAAAATAGAACCTTATAGGATATGGAAAGAACTATGATCGTAGAAAACTCTCTACCTCATCATTTATAGGCAGAAGCTGTGAGTACAGCATGCCACATCATCAACGGGTGTCTGATTCGACCAATTCTCAAAAAGACTCCTTATGAGCTGTGAAATGGTAAGAAACCAAATATCAGCTATTTTCACCATTTTGGTTGCAAATGTTTTATCCACAACAATGGGAAGGATAATTTGGGTAAGTTTGACCCTAAAAGTGATGAAAGTATATTTCTTGGTTACTCTTCTTCAAGTAGAGAATACGGAGTTTATAATAAGAGAACTTTGTGTAGTGAAGAATCTATTCATGTTGTTTTTGTTGATACTAACCCTCGCCCAAGGAATGAACAAATTCCTAAAGATGAGGAAATTTCTTGTGCTTCTAAGTCTATTATTGTAGGTAAGGACCATCAAAATGAGTCAGCTGTTCAACAGACTCAACCAACTGAAATACCCCCAGAAGATCTCGAACTACCTCAAGCAGATCAGTCGACTACTGAAGAAAGAGAGCCTCCGGTAAATACTCCAAATGAATGGAAGAGTGAACTAGGATATCCTCACAAATTCATTATAGGAGATCCACGGGAAGGAATAACTATAAGAAGGTCTCAAAAGAACAAATCTCATGTAGCTCTCATTTCTCAACTTGAGCCCAAGAAAGTGGATGAAACTCTCAAAGATACTCACTGGATAAGTACTATGAAATAGGAACTATATCAATTCGGAAGAAATAAAGTATGGGAATTAGTTCCAAGACCTCCAAATTCTTCTATTGTTGGAACTAAGTGGGTTTTCCGAAACAAACTGAATGAATCAGGTCAAGTAATTCAAAATAAAGCAAGACTGGTAGCTCAAGGTTATTCTCAACAGGAAGGAATCGACTATGATGAAACCTTTGCGCCTGTGGCAAGACTTGAATCCATTCGAATATTACTTGCTTTCGCTGCTCACAAAGGATTCAAGCTATTTAAAATGGATGTTAAAAGTTCGTTCCTAAATGGTTACATTTCTGAAGAAGTATATGTGAAGCAACCACCCGAATTTGCAAACGATACATTTCCTAATCATGTATACAAGTTGACTAAAGCCTTGTACGGTCTCAAACAAGCCCCTCGTGCATGGTATGAAAGGTTAAGCTCTTTCCTTCTAAATCAAGGTTTCAAAAGAGGTAATATCGATACAACTCTTTTCATTAAGCACTCCAATTCAGGTAACCTTATTACTCAAATTTATGTAGATGATATTATTTTTGGTAGACCTTTACTATGTTCTTTGTGTAGAATTTGCTCTTTCCATGAAAGGAGAATTTGAGATGAGCATGATGGGAGAACTGACTTTCTTTCTTGGACTTCAAATCAAGCAGTCTCCTAAAGGGATCTTCATTAGCCAAACCAAGTACACCAAGGATCTTATCAAAAAGTTTGGCATGAAAAACGCTAAGGCAATTGGTACTCCAATGAGTCCAACTACTATGCTAGATGAAGAGAGAAATGGACAAAAGGTTGATGAAACCATGTATAGAGGAATAATTGGATCTCTATTATATCTAAATACTAGTCGACCAGATATTATGTTTAGTGTGTGCAAATGTGAAAGATTTCAGTCGGCTCCCAAGGAATCCCATCTTTCTACTGTTAAATAAATTATTAGATATTTAATTAGTACTTTTGACGTAGGATTATTGTATGATCGTTCTAATAGTTTTTCTCTAAGAGGTTTTTCAGATGCAGACTTCGCAGGTGACAAGATTGATAGAAAGAGCACCAGTGGGATATGTCAATTGTTAGGAAATGCCTTAGTATCTTGGCATAGCAAGAAATAAAACTGTGTAGCACTATCAACAACTGAGGCAGAATACCTAGCCGTTGGAAGCTGTTGTACACAAGTTCTATGGATTATGCATCAACTTCTCGACTATGATCTATCTCTTACATATACTCCTATATTCTGTAATAATACCAATGCTATCTGTTTATCAAAAAATTATGTGCATCATTCTAGAGCAATGCATATAGAAATTAAACATCATTTTATTCGTGATCATGTTGCAAAAGGTGATATTGTTTTAGAATTTATTAGTACTGATTCTCAACTTGCTGATATTTTTACAAAACCACTATTGGAAAAAAGATTTTGTCTGCTCCGTAAAAAGATTTGCATTGTGCAAAATTTGTAAATCAAATATTTTACCGTGTTTTAAAATATTTTACCATGTTCTAGAATATTTTATTTCCGTAATTATGTGTGGCTTAATTAAATTTCTGTGTAAGTGTAATTATTGCATCTTCTCAGTACCGCCGATCAGTCACTTCAGAAGTATCACTTCCTTCTGAACTTGCCCTTTCCTTTAACTAAGGCGTCTCTTCGTTCCTCCCAGCAGAGCCAATAAAACCCTTCCTTCTCCAACACACTCCTCATTCTCTTCAAAGCACTCCTTCACGCCATGGCCAAAAGAAATCCCTCCTCCGCTGCAACCAGACGCAGTCGAAGGTTTTAAAAACCCCTTAACAATGTTTGACACCATTGGAAACTTTGTTTATGAAGAACCAGTTAAAATATTTTATGCAAATCTTTTTGTGAATGATAAAGATGATTTGGAATCTATGGTTTTAGGCACTAGAATTGTTTTGGACTCTTATCAATTTGAAAAGATTTTCTCTGCCAAGTTTAGTAGGTATGATGTGTTTGTCCAAAATTCGTGGCCCAAAGACTTTGAAGTTTCGTTTGATGAAGCAAAAACCTTTCTGTCTTATAATCCTCCTAACATTGGTCCCAAGAATCTTAAGTTTGAACATCATGTCTTGGCCCACATGATAGCCACTACTCTCCTCCCCCGAACTGGGTCCCTTAGCTCTATGTCTACTAGAGATATTTTTGTTCTTTACTGCCTGGTTAGTAATAAACGACTTGATTGGTTTGTGTGGATTCATCAATACATGCTTGAAAGTATCAGGGATATATCTTCTTCTGCTGCATGTTTGCCCTATGGTCTTCTCATCTCACATGTTCTCGAGGTCATGAAGGTAGATTTGGCACCTTTTAAACACAAGTACATTACCAGTACTTATGACAAGACTGTTTTCTCAATGATGGGGTACACTCTGGGTGATGATGGATGGGTTAAGCGTGCTAAAGTTGAAAGTATTCTAGTGCCAGTTGAAGTTCAAACTGAACAACCAGTATCTTAGTCGACTGCCTCTCAGAATCTTCAACAAATTCAGCATTATCTTGATGGGGTAAAACTGCTACTGGTTGAGATGAAGGAACATGTAGACAAAATCAGGGAAGTTACCAAGGAGACAGGTACATATGTGGCTAAGCTCAGGATGGATATGGGATCCACACGGTGGCAAGGAACCAGAGCTTTCAATTCTATGAGTGAAAAGATGGACAAACTTGTCAAAGATGTTGAAAATTCCTATGATTCCTTCTTCACCAAAGTGATCAACACTCTCAAATACTTCCTAGGAAGTAGTTAAGGCGACTCGATGTGACGATGTTACAACTAATTTTTTTGCTTTTTGCCTATGCTTCCTTGTTGGTGGTTCTTTTTAAACAATATTTTGCTTGGGTATGTACTAGCTAAGCCTCTGCTGAAGGCACTACTTTTGCTGCTCTAACCTCCTAATTAGTATGTATATTATTTCCTATGTTCTTTGTTCTCTGTGCTTTTCTTTCCTTTTTGATTGATGTCAAAGGGGGAGAAAACTGTCGAGAGAAGTAAACGCCAGCAGGAGGACAACAATTATTCAGGGGAAGATGGAAACAACATAAACTCAGGGGGAGCAACATATAAAAAGGGAAGTATCATAATTTATGGTTTTCTTGGGTTTACTCTCTCTTGATTGTCATCATCAAAAAGGAGAAGATTGTTAAGTTTAAGTTTAGTTTCAATGATGACAATACCGTCTTATGTTAAATTTGCAGGACTGCAGGATTCGAACTAGAAAAAAGGAAAGAATAAAGATGCTGTCTAAAGATGCGATTGATACATTAATGGACAGTCAAAGGAGTCCATTTATTCGACCTCAATCAAAGAAAGTCAATCAAGGAGTTCGCTAGCAAATATTCTGTGTCCATAAATAAGCTCAATCTAGGCTTGAATGACTCCTCAATGCAAGCTTGTGACAAGGAAAATCACGATCGAATATGGGCTCTTCCAAGAGCAGGATTCGAACAGGCACCCCCATGGTCAAATCCCTTTGTAAAGATCTCGTGCCTCTAATTTCGTCAAGACTCAACGGCTCTTTTCTCTCCTATAAGAAGGCTGCTAAATTCAAATAGAAGACTCGCCCAACTACACACATTGTATTCTAAGTCTCTCTACTTCTTAGCCTAAACACTGTAATCCTTAGTTATCAGTGTCTCAAAAGATAGGAAGAACTAGAACACAAAAGAGAGTTGTGTCAAATATTTAGAAATCTTTGTTGCTATTTCTCGTTGGTGGTGAACGAGTTAAAACCATCTGTATTGTAACACTTTCAAGATCTTAAGGGAACCCTTATGACCCAAGAAAAATTGGATGTAAGTACCACAATGGTACCGAACCAGTATAAAATTGCTATGTGTTATTTACTTTTTAATTACTGCTATCTTTCATTCTGCACTGTGTTCAGTCAACTAAAATTATTGTCAGTCGACTAATCTTTAATAGACCACAATTTACCCCCCCCCCCCCCTTGTACTTTCAGAAAGTAGTAGAAATGAGGATACTAAGATGGATGTGTGGGCATACTATGAGAGATATGATTAAGAACGAAGATATATGGTACAAGGTGGGAGTGGCCTTCGTGGTGGACAAGATGATGGAAGAGAGGCTGAGATGGTTCGGGTATGTGAAGAGGAGATGACGGATGCCCCAGTGAGAAAGTGTGTGAGGTTGGCAATATTGGGTCTAAGGAAAGGTAGAAGGTAGGCAGAAGAAGTATTGGGGAGAGGTGATTAGACAAGACATGACAATCCTCAGCTTACCGAGGACATATGTAACGACCCGACCGGTCGTTTTGAGTATTACAACCCCGTTTTCCCATTTAGTTCTCAAATTGTACTTTACAATTGTTGTGTGAATTGCCGGGGTAATTGGTTCGGGTCCAGTGAGGTTTTGAAAGGAATTGGAACACTTAATTCCAAGGTTTAAAGCTTAAGTTAAAATAGTGACCGGATGCGGACTTATGTGTAAACGACCTCGGATTCGAATTTTGATAATTCCAATAGCTCTGTATGATGATTTTGGACTTAGGAGCGTATCCAGAAAATTATTTGGAGGTCCGTAGTGGAATTTGGCTTGAATTGCCGAAAGTTAAATTTTTGAGAAATTTAATTGGGGTTTGACTTTTTTATATCGGGGTCAGAATCCGATTCTAGAAATTTAAATAGGTCTGTAATGTGAAATAGGACTTGTGTACAAAATTTGAGGTCAATCGGACGTGATTTGATAGGTTTCGGCGTCGTTTGTAGAATTCGGAAATTTGGAAATTTATTAGGCTTGAATCCGTGTGTAGTTTGTATTTTTGAGGTTGTTAGGTATGATTTGAGGCCTCGAGTAGGTCCGTGTTATGTGATGGAACTTGTTGGTATGTTCGGACGGGGACCCGAGGGCCTCGGGTGAGTTTCAGAAGGTTAACGGATTGATTTTTGAATTTGGAAGACTGCTGGAACTGAAGCCTTCTGGTGTAATCGCACCTGCGGAAAAAGTAGTCGCAGGTGCGAGCTCGCAAGTGAGAGAAGGGGTGCGCTGAAGCAAGGTGCGCAGGTGCGGAAGATGCTTCGCAGGTGCGGAATCGCACCTGTGCGAGAAGGAGCGCAGATGCGGGTAGAGGGCTGTTAGGCATTGGTCACAGGTGCGAGGGAAAATTCCGCACATGTGTGAGCGCAGATGCGGACGGATGGGCGTAGAAGCAGAAACTGGGCAGGCGAGTGGAGTTCGTAAATGCAATGTTTTGCTCGCAAAAGCGGATGCACAAGTGCGCAAATCTTGTCCGCAGATGCGGAAATCGCTGGGGTAGAACCTTAAATTCGAGGGTTCAACATGTTCACCCATTTTCGGATTTTGGAGCTCGGGTTGGGCGATTTTAGAGAGGAAAGTTTTCACACAACTTGGGGTAAGTGTTTTTAACTCCCTTGTGATTATATTCCATGAATTAATCTTCATTTTTGGTGTAAGATTATTGAATCTTCAAGAGAAATAGAAGGAAATTTCTATAATATGACAAAACGAATTTTTCAAGTTTGAATACCGATTTGGAGTCGGATTTGAGTGAAATTAGTATGGTTGAACTTGTAATTGGATGGGTTATTGTATTTTGTGAGTTTCATCGGATTTCGAAATGTGGGACCCACGGACAGTTTTGGGGCGTAATTTCAGATTTTATGGAAAATATTAGTATTTTGATATGGAATTAATTCCTATAATTTTTGTGGGCCGAATCAAATTAATTGTGACTAGATTCGAGCCGTTTGGAAGTCGATACACGCAGAATGGAATCTCGACATTGGATTTTGCTTGTTCGAGGTAAGTAACTCTTCTAATCTTGGAGTTGAGGGTATGAACCCTGAATATATGTATTTCGTAAATTATTGGGAGGTGACGCACATGCTAGGTGTCGGGTGTGTGGGCGTGCACTATAGAAATTGTGACATAATTGTTTCTGTGGAATTTTGTAGTTAAATGATCTTGGCATTTTTCATGCGATTTTATGAGTTAAAGAAATTGAGCTGAAAACATATTAAAAATCATGTTGAGGTTATGTGCCAGTATTATTGGGACCCACAAAGGTCATATTGTTGTGAAATATTTATTTTAAATTAAAAATTCATACTCAGTCATATTCATTTCATTGCATATCATATCTCAGTCTCTGTTGTTATTTATTAATACATCATATCATCATTTTGGGCTATTGTCATGACATTGTGAGCCCATGAAAGAGAAACTAGAGAGATTGATGACTGAGGGAGGTCGATGGCCTAATTGTGAAGATATTGTTTTTTGGGATCGGGCTGTACGTCGCAGCAGGACATGTTGGCTTTATATATATTATACTATTGCACATGAGTTGGCCGTGCAGATCTATATATTATACTATTGCACGTGAGTTGGCCGTGCAGCACGTGAGTTAGCTGTGCGGATCCAGATATTATTATAGCACGTGAGTTGGCCGTGCGGATCCTTATATTATTATTGCATGTGAGTTGGCCGTGTGGATCCGAATATTTATATTATGGCACGTGAGTTGTCCGTGCAGCACGTGAGTTATCCGTGCTTATAGCGCTTGGGCTGTAGAAGCCCCTCATGAGTCTGTACACACCCCCAGTGAGCGCAGTCGAATATAAATAGGGATCGGACTGTACCCCGCAGCAGGTATTGTATAGCGCTGAGTGATTGAGTGTGCTGAGTACAGTGAGAGAGAATGCGAGACAGTGAGATTGAGTACTCTGAGAGTGTGAGTACATGAGTACAATCTCTGAGATACATTGCATTGACATGCACACATGACATATATGCATAGAGATGTGTTTTTCTCATGCTGTACGGTATCACATTATTCATGATTTCTCACACATATTGACAGATAGGCATAGTGATGTATTTATTTTACACTGGTTATCTGGAAAGAAAATGAGATATTTTATTTATTATTGAAAAGATTTTGGAAAAATTTCTGTTTCCAAACTTATTCACATTTTTGGTAACTTTGGCAAAAAATTTGGATTTTCACTGATGTACTTGAAAGGAAGAACTATTATTGTTGAAATCATGAGATGACTGAGCATTTTATCTCTGAGTTACTTCTGGTATTATTTGCTTTATGTTGTTATGGATTGTTGTGGACTATTGGTTTTGGACCCGACCTTGGTGGAAGCTCGTCACTACTTTCAACCTAAGGCTAGGTTTGTTACTTACTCAGTACATGGGGTCGGTTGTACTGATACTACACTTCTGCACATTGCGTGCAGATGTTGACTGTTGTTGTTGTTGTGCTCAATGGTTGCAGGATTTGAAGATGTACCTGCGTTCCTGTTGTAGCTGTCTCTTGTTCATGGTAGTCTTAAATTTATAAAAGCTCTGTTTCTGTACCATTCAAGCAGACTATGTATTTATTTTATTTTCCCTTTGTATACTCTATTCTTAGAAGCTCATGATTTGTACTACCAGTTCTTGGGGAATGTATAAGGTTAAGATAATTATTTACTTAAATTTCTTTAATAATTGTTATTGGAATTGGATAGTTGAAAGTTGGCTTACCTAGCGGGTTGGGTTAGGTGCCATCACGACTAGTTGGATTTTGGGTCGTGACAAGGTGGTATCAGAGCTCTAGGTTCATAGGTTCTACAAGTCATGAGCAAGTGTCCAGTAGAGTCTTGCGAATCGGTATGATGACGTCCATACTTATCTTCGAGAGGCTACAGGGCATTTAGGATATATACTTCCCATTTTTCTTTCCTTATCGTGATTCAGCTTGAGATATAAACTCTTTGAATTACTTTCACGTATTCGTATGTGCACATGAGCGCTCAGTATCAGTTTTCTTTTTCAAACATGTTTTGAAATGATTTTCTTGAGCTAAGGTTCTATCGAAAACAGTCTCTCCCCCTTCACATGGTAATGAAATTTGCGTACACACTATCCTCCCTAAACCCACCTGTGAAAATACACCTGGTATCTTCTTGTTGTTAATTTGGTGACATTTGAGAACATTTGCACCAAATGACTTGTAGTGACCACGGAACTCGAACATTGATCCTTTAAGCATTTAGTAATCTAAGTTGCATTTGTTTTTGGGTCTCAAATGTGAACTTTTAAACTGGCTTTTTAAAATTTGTAAGTTAATGAGGAAGAAACTTTATGTAACTCATTACCAGATTAATAATTCAAATGGATGATGAAAAAGCTAATTTAGTCAGATTTCCGTTATTAGCTTAAATCACTCCCCTGGGGTTCCGAGTCTGGCTAAAATTGTTGTGACTTGATTTAATCTTCACAAGAGTGAGTTGCTCTAGTGGTGAGCACCCTCCACTTCCAACCAAGAGGTTGTGAGTTCGAGTCACCCCAAGAGCAAGGTGAGGAGTTCTTGGAGGGAGGGAGCCGGGGGTCTATCGAAAACAGCCTCTCTCAATAGAGGGTGTCACAAGGTCAGTTGCAAAGGAGTTGCCCCCGGAATGGCAGCTGTTGCACTTAATCCTGGTGTTATTTACACGGACATGCTTCAGTCATGCTTTGGCAATTCAGCATCCCTCTGTCAGACACCTGAGTCATGCTGTCATGGTACTTAATACCTTCCACTTTACCCTCATCAAACTCATCAAGAACTAATAACTACTTATATTCGATTTCTTAGGCTATTTGAATGCAGTTGTGACATCTTTATTCAATTGGTATTTGGGGCTTGGCTTGGAATGCTACACTTAGTGTTTTATGTTTCAGGTTATGCATTTGCTTCACGATGAGTTTCATACTCGAGAAGTTGCCGATGCTTAAAACCTCTTCTACCTTGTCAGGGCTCCAAAGTCAGCTAATATGATACTAAATTTAACTATGGCTGATAATGGTGGTCTCGTTCAGTGTAAATTTATGCAGCTGGGTGAGACATACTGCCTTTTGTAGGGCAGCAGATCGACGAATACTACCAGTTTTTGGCTCCATTGAGTATGATAACATCCCCCCCCCCCCCCCCCCAAAGTTTTCTTGAAGCATCAGAACAAGAAAATACAATCTCTAAGTTTTGAGCAACTAAGAGAGAGTCGAAAGGGAGTTTAGACTTATGTAAATTTGGTTTATTTGTTTGATAAAGTAGGTCACATTTTCCGAGCATTTTTCTTTTGTTTTCATTGCTAATCTTCATTTCAAGCGATTTGTTTGACGAATCTTTCTGTAATCAACATATGAAACCTTTGTGCTTCTGATACTTCTGCAAATTTTTCTTCTTAAGAAGAGTTAATTTTGTTCAAAATTTAGTACAATCAATCACCGAAAAACCAAAAAGAGTTACATTGAGATGTTATATACGGAGTCGTAAATTAAAGTTTTGAATGCGCTTATCTTTTCGATATAGACGTGTAAGAGAAGAGTCGGCCTTCCTTAATTTTATGATTACTCTCACGAAATTAAAAGCTTACTTTTTTCTGGGAAATTTTCTGATAAGCTATATTTATATCATATCATCATCATTTATCTATATATTAATATAAAAGCACGAATAATTTATGTTAAATGTTGAACAACTAAAATATCCCTGAAACGTTGATCGACTTTTATGCCCTTAAATATTTGTATAATTTAAGGATCTAATGGTAAATTACCTAATGATTGAATTCTTTTTCGATTAAACTATACATATACTCGACCCTACAACGATTGGTTCTATTTGAATTAGAAAAGTGCATCCATAATTTTCTTTCAAAGAATTGTTGTTCTTAATTACACTTCTTTTATAACAAGGAATGTACTAAAATATAGGCACGTACTAAAAGAAAATTTTAGTACTACATTCTAAAAACATATATAACATTTTACAAAGTTGAAAATTCTTACTATCCTTTAAAGTCATAATTTTATAAAGCTAAAACTAAATTAAATTAGTATCTTTTACCTAAATATTAGGAGCTACTACCTAATTCAAATAAATTGAGTTATTTTTTAAAATATTAAATTATAAGAAAATAATTAAACGATAATTTTCTAAAATAAAAAATCTAATTTTAAAGGATAAAAAATAGGGGCAAGTTTATATGAATATTTTTCTTTTACATGATAATAAAGTAGTTTTAATAATAAAGATGAGATTGGCTCTTTAATTTATTTATTCTTGTTTCAGTATGACTAATTGATTCATTTACAAACTTTTCAAAGAAAATCGATTAATGTTAGATTAGGTTTCCTAGAACAAGTTCGTCCAAGTCTCCTATGTATTGAAGTTTAACAAATTCTTTCGTTGATTGGTTTATTTTCATTAGATGCTCATGTGCCATGAATTGTTTTTAATTCAAGATTTACATCAATTTATATTCAAATAAAAAGTAAAATACTTTAGAATAATATTATTTATGTATTATGCGTGATGATTAGTTAAAAATAATTAATCATGGACTTGATTTGTAAAAACATGCGTAGGATTAATATTTTATTGCTTTGAATATGATAAAGTAGTAATAATTTTTACGGGTTATATCCGATATAAATTAAATTCGACATAACTTTATAAATAATAGATATAACCCTCACAAATATGTCAAAGTTTAGTAGTGAAAAAGTAATACTTTTTGGAGGTGATTCAAAGATGGACAATTATATGTTTTACTTTTGAGATGGAGAAACCAGAGTTATAGAAGGAAACATACACCAAAAATTAAGTATTAGATATGATACTACCACACTGAATATTTTAACAGTATAAATAAGATATCGTTTAACTTAACTAAATTGATCATCTGTGTAGGTTAAGAATATATCATTTTGAATTCAAGTATTCTATTAATGTAATTACATTAATTTTTAGCATTTAAATGATTGCTATATTTTTATCACGTTAGTTACTTTACAATGATCATATCATCTTGTAAATAAATTGTTACTAAATTTAGTTAGTTGTTCTTTCACATAAAAGTTCTGAGTAAAAATTTACGTGCAACGCACATACATAATAACTAGTGCTATATTATAAGTATGAAGATACAAGTGTAAAATTGAATTATCAAAATATCCTTGCAGATTTAAAAGACTAAAATAACCTTAAAATATATAAATTAATATTTCTTTAATTGATGTACATAACCAAACTTTAGTTAGTAGCTATTTGCCAACCTCATCGTTGCTAGAATTTGGGGAGATGCAGTGAATATTTAAATGTATAATATTTCAATTAATGACGTGTGAAGGAAGCTCAAGAGACACCAATTAAGAAAGAACTACTATATAAATCAATAAACGGTTTCATTTTAGGATCAAAGGTCTGTTTAGTAGCATGCGAAAGAAAAGCTTAAGAGCATGTTCAATAGCCTTCCCTTAAGTCTCCCAGTTCAATACTCTATATATATATATAAATAACAATTCTACAAATGGTCAAAATTTGTGTCATAAGTACGTCTATAATAGAGGAAGATAAGAAGGATGGCCAGGGCAGTGCATTATATATTTTTATATCACGATTCAGGCTCTTGCAAAAGAACTATAGCACCGTCCATGTTTTTCTCTATTTTTTGAACTCATTATTTCTATCATTGCACAACTCATACCTTTTTGCTTCGTATTTGTAGAAATTTGTATGCCAAGATTGTATTTTTGTGTGTGTACGTATATTCTTCTTTTATCCTTTTGTATTATCAAACATGTATAGAAATTTTATCGATTTTCGAGCCAACATACACATGGAACATAGAATGAAAGAAATTTGTACACAAGATGATCAACGTACTAAAGGTGTACATCAGTTTTCGAGGATTTTTGATGGGTATGATTTCTTTTTAGCTAAATAAGATTAAAATTTATCATTTTCAGGAACTTGAATTTTTCCTTTAACTTTTCATTTGTAACACATATATTGTTTAACTATATTAATTAATTTTTTTAAAAATTATGTTTATTAATATGGAATACACGCGGTACGTGCGTGTCCAAATACTAGTTATCTATTAATATAAAAGCAGGAACCCCCTAAATTAAAAAGTTAAATTACTAAAATACCCTTCGTAAAAACTTAATTATCCTTACAAATTAAAATAAAACTCATCATCCGAAGAGGTGCCTTTTCTTTCCGAACAAGATGCCATTTAACAAATGACTCTTGGGTTTTTAAAAATAAAACAAAGGGGAAAAAATTGAAAAGTTGAGACTTAACTTACTAAATAGATAAAATAAGATTTAACTTACAGAATTGTTGGTGAAGTTTACAACTTCTATGAACAAAAAACTTCCTGTTGTAAGCTAGGGATCTTATTCATTATATTACACCCCCACAATTTCTGTTGTTATCGCGATTTTGCGCTAATAGGCCATGCGCGCGTCTGGGTTTCATGAGTGCTCTAGAAATTTCGCCACAAATTTCTTAGGAGCGGCCCCACTCCATACTCATATAGGTCCATCCATCAAGTGTATTTTGTAGTACAATACACCACCTACAAAAGGCTATGAATTATTAGATTAAGAGTATAATAACTCAACCTCATATTCCTTGCGGTCTTGCACTATATACATGCACACCATAGGAAGAGACATAATTTAATAGTGCACATTTAATCAACTAATGACTTGTTATTACCCATATGAACCTACTTCATGGGATATCCAATCACATAGGATGGGTTACCGTCATTGTTGATACATCTCAAATTGGCAAAAGTCTCAACCCCTCGATGTTTCACTTATAAGTCAAAGGATCGGCCAAATCCTCTTTTGACTACACATAATTTACACATAATATATATAAGAAATTCTCATCTCTAAGCAATTGCTTTATGACATTATATTTTAAGAAAATGTGTCTACTTTTTCCATTGAAAGATTTATTTTCTTACGCTGGTTGTTGCACTTTCGCAATCACAATTCATCGACATACTTATTGTCGGTTTAACTAACCAAGAGGTTGCTTAATCAATCTCACTTCTAGGCAATTTTAATATCACAACACCCACTAAAAGGTGATCACACAATCACTATTGAGCTTTTCTCATCTCAATAAAAATTTAATATTATCACTGTATCCTTCTAATATAGTGAAATATTCACAGACAAAATACTAGCTCATAGTATTTCTCAAGTAAGGTATAAAATCATCTAAAATGAAATGAAGCTCGACTTCTATACAAGTGCCTTTTGAAACATCTTTCAACTCATATAAAAAATTATTTTCTTTTGGTATCTTCCATTTTCAAATACCAAGGTAAAATTTTCTAAACATAAAAGCAACTTTAACTTCAACAAAAATATCTCAAATTAGTAGGAAAGGGGTCATAATTCCATGATTTCTTTACCCAAATTACTAAGAGACCCAAAACAAGATAAATTTTCACAGCCAGAAATACAACTCACTTTTATCTTCCAATTAAAATTTCGCCACAATAAATCTCAATTTTTTAGGCCTCATTGTAATAATTTTAATAAATATTTTTCCTCATTATTTCCCTTATGATCAGGCTACATAACTGTTGACAATATATTTTCAACCCCACACTTTCAAAAAATTTACGTTAAGGAGATAATCTATTCATAACTCAGGAGTTCTACTTTATAAAATAACAATCTAATAATATAACTTCATTTCAAAGATCATCAGATTGATTACGCAATTTATTATTTATTCTCATGATCTCAAGCAACATAAATAAACGGTACTTTTGACAATAGAATAATTAATACCATATTGCCTCTTCAAGATATTATGAGAACACTCACGATCCAGGGAACTACAAAAGCAGCTCTAAGACCTACGAAATTAAAGTGCTGTGTCTTTCACAATG
Source organism: Nicotiana tabacum (assembly GCF_000715075.1). Classification (NCBI taxonomy): domain Eukaryota; kingdom Viridiplantae; phylum Streptophyta; class Magnoliopsida; order Solanales; family Solanaceae; genus Nicotiana; species Nicotiana tabacum. The sequence goes on along the minus strand of NC_134094.1, from coordinate 12,577,851 downwards.
CAACATATACACAGTAACAAACTATAAATCCATGCTTATTAGCAATTAATATATAACTATATATACTTCTAAAATCGGAAGGACATCATATGTATCATCTTGAGGCCAAAGTTCATCTACCTATTATATTCTCGAGAATAAGTAGGAAATAACATAAATTTAGGAGGTATTGGTCCAATTACGCGTATCTGGTAGTTAAAGGTTATGTCACACAAAACATGTCAAGTGGTACAAGCTACCGTGTTTAAAGTCTACCAGAATCCAACTTTGAGGTCCAAAAGTACGAATAAAGCAGCAACGATGCAGAAAGTGTCAACGTGAATAATATACTTAATTGGTATTCTCCATAAGAATAAAGCGGTAAATATCCTTAAGATTGTTGGAAAAATTAGTTACGGAGAATATGAATTAGCTTGAGACGTGTCAAGGACACTGACCTTAAGGTTATTTTGCCCACACAGTGATAAATATTATTAGGCGTATCCCCCAGGATTCAACAAGCTATTCCAGTTATTAAATTGGGAACATAACTAGCAGAAAATTAGAAAGAAACTCAGCATATAGAAGGAAGAAGATGATTCAGAAAGTTGTTTTAGAAAGTGTGTCTTTAGCTCTTCAAAGACCATGTTTATATAGGTGTTGCTCCAACGGCTAGTTTGACTCTATTAATTGTCAAATAACTTACTAAATAATAAGTAGAGGTAAATAATATTTCAGAGAGAAAAATTTTTCCTAACCAAGATCGACATTACCTTTTGAGATATCACTAATTTTTCAACAGATCATTGACCCAGATCTGACTTGGATGAACCCATATTCCTAAAGTTTTCTGATTAGCTAAATATTCTTTTTTAAGTGAGTAGGGAGAAGAGGAATAAGAAGAAAGAGATTACAGAGAAGACATGGAATTTGGGGAGATAAAAGGAAAGTGAGAAAACACAGTGATTCTGTGCATACAGAGTGAAAAAGAGGATATAGGAAAAGAGATGAGAAGGAGAAGAAACAAGGATACCATGGGAGTAAGGCGATAAAGATGGTATTTGGATTGGCTTTTAAGCTGGTCAAATCAGTTTTTAAGCTCTTTTTAGCCTTTTTGCAAAAGTTAAAAAGTACTTAAAATAAGTTAAAAACTACTTAAAACAAGCCAAAAGCAATAAGCTGACAAACCCTAACTTATTGCTTTTTGGTTTAAAAGCTATTTATGTTGAAAAGTTACTTTTTTAAGCCAATCCAAATGGGTTCAAAGACATAAAGTGTTTGTATTTGTGTATGTCTTTTTTCATTTCCTTTTTCTTTTTTGAGCCTAACTATTAAGTATACACGTCAATAATAGGGTTTTGTTTTTTTGGAAAATGCCTAGGAAAACCCGTAGCCTCTATCTTTGGTGTATGCACTGACCTGTTCATGTGCAATAGCTCATAAACAAACAGAAGATATAAACCACACTAGGTAAATCCGGTGCGACGAACTTTAACTGAATAGGTTGCTGGATAACCTATTCCACACTATTTTATAACCATTTGGTATTTTGGTTTGGTATCGGTTGATTCATATTCGACGTAGGGATCCACTAAAAGGAAGAGGATTTTTCAGAAATGACTATTGCTTGGAGGCTTATTGATCTAATCAAACCCCCCACTTGGGTATAACCTCTGCTCCCATCTTCCTCATCTAGATTGATAGGAGCAGTTATTGTTGAGGTCGGAGTTGCAGCAGGTGGAGAAGATGGTGCTGAAGTCTCACTACCTCCTTCTGAGCCATCAGACGACTCAGACGAGGAGGTAGATTTATTGACAAGGCGGTAGGGTTGTGATTGGGCCTCTTGTTAAGGTTGTGCAACTTCTATTTCAGAAATCTCCCAGGATAGGAGATATTCACTTGTGTCAGATGAATCGGGAGAAGGTCATTTGAGGGTTTGCTTCTTGCTAATGACCTTCTGAGCTGCTAAGGGTGCAGTCTGTTTCTCTTTGCCCCGGCCTCGGGAGGATTCTCCCCTCCCTTTTGATTTATCGGGACCACCACGATATCGCACCATTATCTGCACACACAATTAGTGAAAGATTATTAGTATTGTAGTTCAATTAGTATCGCACCACGGACCGCGAAAAAAATGAGCGCGGCCGCGAAAGGGCCATCGCGGACCGCGTAAAAATGAACGTGGCCGTGAATAAATTGGACTCAGACTACCAACTCTCTGAAGATGGATTTCTTCGGACCGCGCTATTTTGGACGCGGCCGCGAAAGATCAAATGCGGACCGCGTAAAAATGAACGTGGCCGCGAAACTAATTGTCATATTCTCTGAAACTCAAGAGCGCGGACATCGTTATTTTGGACGCGGGCGCGTAAGTTCTAACGCGGACCGCGTAAAAATCGCCGCATCTGCGAACATGTAACCCAACTCAGCTCTCACAAAATAAGAAATGCGGACCGCGTAAAATGGACCGCGGTCCGTTGAGTTCAAACAAAACGAGCACTGATGACTATTTTAAACCTAGGGTTTTCACTAAGTTCAAAAATTGGTTCAATTAACAAGCATAGTTAATAACCCTATTCCCAATTAGGCATGTAAACATCATCCACAGAAATTTAAGCATCAATTAAGTATGATTTTGAGATTGTGGCATGTATTAAACTCTAACTAAAAAGAAAAAGTAAAACTAAAAGAAAAGAAGATCAAAAGATGAAATTAATGCAAGGATTTGAGCATACCAGTTGTGAAATTAAGTGGAAATTGGACTCTTGAATATTGTGAGATAATTTTGAGAGCCAAAAGAGAAGAAGGTGAACAGTGCTATTGTGTGGGGAAAACTGGAGGTTCGAAAAGTGTAAAAGGAATAAGGACCTTCTATTTATACTTCACAAAAGTGGTCCCACCAACTTACCTGAGCGCGGTCCGCGCTTTTTACCTTTTTGAAGAGCTACTGCAAAAGCCTTGGCGCGGTCTGCGGAAAAATGGGTGTGGACGCGTAAGTAAACGCTCTCCGTGTAATTACGAATGCGGACGCGAACTCAACTTTAGAGATATTGATCGAGAATCAAGGTCGAACAGAGAACAATACCAGCCATATAGTGGAAATAGCAGAAGCAACGGACCTGGGCAAAATCCTGTAAATGAAAGGAGAAGTGATCGAGGTCAGACTTTCAAGGGATCATGAGCAAGAGCGCCTTCGACAAGCCTATCGGACCCAAAAAAGCACCTCGGTTATCATAATACAACTATAATGTTGACGCAGCCGCTATCGTATCAGCTATCGGACGTATCAAGGATACTAGATAGCAACGACCTCTACAAACCGATCCAGCCCGAAGAGATCCCAACCAAATGTTCGAATATCATGGCACTCATAGCCACAGAACTGAAGATTGTCGGCAATTAAGAGAAGAAGTAGCCCGGTTATTCAACAACGGGCATCTTCGGGAGTTTCTGAGCGACCGAGCCAAGAATCATTTCAGAAATAGGGATTCCAAGAAGAGCCTCAGCATGCGATTCATATGATCATCATAAGGGTCGATGCTCCTCAAGGTCCAATGTTTAAGTGCACCAAAGTATCAATCACAAGGGAAAAACTGACTCAAGATTACATGCCAGAAGGGACTTTATTTTTCAATGACGATGATGCGGAAGGAATCACACAACCCTATAATGATGCATTGGTAATATCTGTACTCATGAATAAAACTCGAGTTAAATGTGTGTTGATTGATCCAGGAAGCTCGGCCAATATCATTTGATTGAGGGTCTTAGAACAACTCGGCCTAGAGGACCAAATTATACCTGCAGCACGAGTGCTAAACAAGTTAAACATGGCTTGTGAAACCACCAAGGGAGAGATAACATTTCTAGTAAACACGGCCGAAACTATCCAAGAGACCAAATTTTGTGTGATCGAAGGGGACATGAGGTATAACGCTCTATTCGGAAGACCGTGGATCCACAACATGAGAGTTGTGCCTCGACCCTTCATTAGGTGTTGAAATTCCTGACACCAGAGGGAATTAAAACAATCTATGGGGATCAGCCTGCCGCAAAGGAAATGTTTGCCATCGATGAAGTGATTCCTGTATCAACACTCTCATCAACAAAGGAGCCGGATTCGAAAACAAAACAGGAGACCAAATAGCAATCACCAATGTCGGCCTCGACCTAACAGGATGAACGGGGACTAACGAAGACTATGATTACGGGGTTCCTCGGTCCTTCATAGTACCTGATGATTCCGACGCTACCAAATCGACAGATGAAGATCTGGAGCGAGTCACACTAATCGAGCATCAGCCCGATAAAAAGGTATACCTAAGCATGGGGTTAACCCCCGAGCTCAGGAAAAAACTTATTCAATTTCTTATAACTAACATAGATTGTTTTGCTTGGTCCCAACTCGATATGACAGGGATCCCACCGGTGTTCACCACTCACAAACTGAGCCTGGACTCGAAATTCCATCTGGTGAAGCAGAAAAGGAGACCACAGTCCGAGATCAAGCACGCTTTCATCAAGGACGAGGTAACTAAGCTCCTTAATAGGGTCCATCTGGGAGGTCAAATACCCGAAATGGCTAGCAAACGTAGTAGTAGTAGTCCCTAAAAAGGGAACAAACTAGGAATGTGCGTGGATTACAAGGATTTAAACAAAGCATGCCCCTGAGACTCTTTCCCTTTGCCTAACATCGATCGCATGATTGATGCCACGGCCGGCCACGAGATCCTCAGCTTTCTCGATGCCTATTCCGGGTACAACCAAATACAAAAGAACCCGGATGATCAAGAAAATACCTCTTTCATCACTAAGTACAGCACATACTGTTATAATGTAATGCCATTTGGGTTAAAAAATGCTGGTGCCAGTTACCAACGCCTAGTAAATCGAATGTTCGGAGAAACAATAGGGAAATATGTGGAAGTTTACATTGATGATATGTTAGTTAAGTCCATGCGAGCAGAGGACCATTTGAAGCATTTGCAAGAAACCTTTAGTATGTTGAAGAAGTACAACATGAAGCTGAATCTGAAAAAGTGTGTGTTCGGAGTCGGATCAGGTAAATTTCTCGGGTTCATGGTATTCAACCGAGGAATCAAGATCAACCCCGATAAGATAAAAGCTATCAAGGACATCATGGTAGTAGACAATGTAAAGGTCGTGCAGAAGTTAACCGGGAGCATAGCGGCCCTAGGGCGATTCATCTCGAGGTCCTCCGATAAGAGCCATCGATTTTTCTTGTTGCTGAAGAAGAAAAATAACTTCACATGGACTCCAGAATGCTAGCAGGCCTTGGAAGAGCTTAAACGATACTAATCGAGCCCTCCGTTGCTTCACACGCCGAGTGTAGACGAACAACTATACTTATATTTGGCAATACCGGAGATAGCGGTAAGTGGAGTCCTAGTCTGAGAAGAACAAGGTATACAATTTCCTATTTATTATGTTAGTTGGACCTTAGGTGAGGCCGAAACTAGGTATCCCCACCTAGAGAAGTTGGCGCTCGCTTTGATAAGCGCCTCTAGGAAACTAAAACCATATTTTCAATGTCACCCCATATGTGTTGTAGTAACTTATCGACTTCGAAATATTATGCATAATACCAAACTTTCGGGACGGTTGGCCAAATGGGCCATAGAAATCAGTGGGTATGATATTGAATATTGACCCCGAACGGCCATTAAGTCTCAAATTTTGGCAGACTTCGTGGCTGACTTCACACTGGCCCTAGAACCCGAGGTTGAAAGAGATTTGTTTGTAAGCTTGGGTACGTCCTCGGGAATTCGGTCCCTCTTTACGGATGATGCTTCAAACGTAAAAAGGTCCGGACTCGGCATCATACTAAAACCACCCACAGGCAACGTGGTTAGGAAATCTATTAGAACTGTGAAATTGACTAACAACGAGGCCGAATATGAGGCCATGGTTGCAGTTCTCGAACTGGCCAAGGGCTTTGGAGCGGAGGTGATCGAAGCTATATGCGATTCCCTCCTCGTGGTGAATCAGGTTAACGAAACCTTCGAAGTTAGAGAAGTACGAATGCAAAGATACCTAGATAAGTTACAAGTAACATTGCATCGGTTTAAGGAGTGGACTTTGAAAAATGTGCCTCGAGATCAGAATAGTGAGGTCGATGCCCTCGCAAACGTAGGGTCATCGGTCGAAGACAACGTACTCAATTCAGGGGCCGTCGTGCAACTCATGAGGTCAGTAGTCGAAGAAGGTCACACCGAGATAAACTCCACAAGCTTGACCTGGGATTAGAGAAATAAATACATAGAGTATTTGAAGACCAGAAATCTTCCCTCAGATCCAAAAGAATCGAGGGCCTTGTGCACGAAGGCAGCACGATTCACCTTGTCCGAAGACGGAACCTTGTTCAAAAGAATGTTCGATGGTCCACTAGCAATATGTCTGGGACCGGGAGATACCGAGTATGTTCTGAGGGAAGTTAAAGAGGGCACTTGTGGAAATCATTCTGATGCCAAATCATTGGTTCAAAAGGTAATCAGAGTCGGCTATTACTGGATCGACAAGGAAAAAGATGTGAAAGAGTTTGTTCGAAAATATGACAAGTGCCAAAGACATGCAATGATGATTCACCAACCCGGGGAACTGCTCCATTCGGTCTTGTAAACATGGCCATTCATGAAGTGGGGAATGGACATCGTTGGCCGTCTTCCATGGGCACCAGGTAAAGCTCAATTTATTTTATTTATGACTGACTATTGTTCTAAGTGGGTTGAAGCACAGGCCTTCGAGAAAGTTAGGGAGAAGGAAGTCATCGACTTCATTTGTGACCACATCATATGTCGGTTCGGGATGCCATCCGAAATTGTGTGTGACAACGGGAAACAGTTCATTGGCAACAAAGTAACCGAATTTCTAGAAGATCACAAGATCAAAAGAATCCTATCAACACCTTACCATCCTAGAGGGAACGGGCAAGCCGAATCGGCCAACAAAACCATCATCCAAAATCTTAAGAAGAGGCTAACTGACGCCAAGGGAAAATGGAAGGACATTCTGCCCGAAGTTCTTTAGGCATACCGCATAACCTCGAAATTCAATGCTGGGGCTACCCCATTCTCATTGGGTTATGGTGCCGAAGCTCTAATACCGGTTGAAGTCGGAGAGCTGATTATTAGGTTCTGCTATGCAACAAAGGAATAAATTGGCGAGGCCATGAATACGAGCCTAGAACTATTGGATGAAAGGCGTGAAGCCACCCTCGTCCGACTGACCTCCCAAAAATAACGGATCGAGAGATACTACAATCCAAGAGCCAATCTTCGATATTTTAATGTCTGGGACTTAGTGCTAAGGAAAGTCACCCTCAACACCCGAAATCCGAATGAAGGGAAATTGGGTCCGAATTGGGAAGGGTCGTACCAGATCCTTGAGGTCACTGGGCAAGGATCCTATAAAGTCGGAATGTTGAACGGGGAACAACTACCGAACAATTGGAATGTAACTCACCTAAAACGATACTACTGCTAAGGTACGACCCCTTTGTGTTTCCTTTTATTTTTTGACTAACACTTGCACGTGATTGACAAGATGCAGCTTGAAGTCTTTATGTCTGAAAGCACACATTGCACTCTTTTTTCCTTAGACCGGTTTTGTCCCAGGTTTTTCGGCAAGGTTTTTAACGAGGAAACATTGGATCATGCTAACTTAGAATCAAAGGCCGATCAAGAATTGGTATCGAAGATTGTGTTTACAGTATCCGTGATTTCTCTACAATCAACCTTGAATACTGGGGGGGATTACCCTCAGATATCGAATTGCTTTAGCAAGGAAATTATTTCATAATGGAAGGGTCTCGATAGGTAGGATTTGTTCTAAGGGCCAAACGGTCGAACAAACCGTGCCCCCGTAGATTGCTCGAGCCCTGGCATAAAACATGTACACATGTATAACCGTTTAGCACAAGAATAAAGAGAAGTACTTTCCTTGCATTCATCTTATGTTTAAAAGTTTTCTCTTTACATCCCTTAAAGAATTTTGTACTTTTAATTTCCTAAAAAAAACAAGCTCAAGGGCCGATTATAACCAAAGTTCTGATGGTCACTCCCTCACTCGGGGACTGCCGTCTGAAAACAAACTCGAACAGATCGAGCTATTAAACATCGAGGATGCAAGACCTATTAGGCAACCCCCAAATTTTAAAGTCCATGGCCATACCCACTCGGGGACTATTATCTTAGGCAAGCCTGGATAACTCGGGAAGCAAGCCCACTGGGCTACACCCGAAATTAAAATACCACAACCATATTAACACGGCTCGGAGACGTCCAAGAACCGTAACAAAAATAGGCCTCCGAAATTTTCATAACCAGTTCTAAAGGCTACCATTGGCAAACTATATTTTGAATTACTTATTTTAGGAGAAAGTTCCCAGTGACACCAAACCCAAAATGCCTTAAAAAGAATAATGTAAAGGCTGGTTTGCTCAAACTTACACAACCTAAGTTATTATATGCTAAGGCATTTCGACCTTTGTGAACACAAGCAATAAAGCAAAGGAAAGGTTTGAGAGCCGAAAAGGAAAGAAAGCCTTATATATATAAACAATCTTTTTACAAAGGTCGGATCGGCCTAATACAAAAATTTACAATTGCCAAAACGGCCTCCAAAATGATGCAAAACAAAGCAAAAATATAAAGTCCTAAGTATCCTGGTCTTCTTCGGAGGTTGCATCTCCATCCTCGGGATCTTCCCCTTCTTCGGACTCGCTTAAGCTCTCAGAGTCTTTCTCAGGAAAGGCCAGCTTCAGGGCACTGGTTTCCTCTGCTTTGGCATTCTCGATTTCGGCCATAATATCGAAGCCCTAAGCATAAACCCCCTCGAGGGTTTCCCTTCGAGCTTGCCATTTTGTATGATCCACTATGCTCTTGGCCTTCGCCTAGATGGCCTCGATGTTAACCTTATACTGGCCACTTTAGCATCAACTTTGATGTTAGCCATGGACACCTCAGATTTGGTCGCCTCGAGTTCATTGGCCAAGTTTGCCTTATCAGAGATAGCCAAGTCTAGTTGGGACTGAAGCTCCTCGATTTTCTTAACCTGCACCGAGGCCTTCTCTCTTGCAGCCCGGGGCTGGGACTCGGGCAACTCCAACTCTGCTTGGACGGCCTCCTTTTTCGAGGCTACGATGTTCATATTCTTCTTGAATTCTTCAGCCTCGGCTTATATTGTATCTACTTGTTTCTGAAGCTCCTCGATCTGTTCGACCCTTTGTTAGACCTACAGAATCGGATCGTTAGTCGTTATCTCCAATTCATCTTCACTATCGTGAAGCACTCGGAATACCTGCTCGGCCATCTCGGCATGCTCATCTTGATCCATTACTAGATCGGCCTGGAGATTCTCACTGAGAAGCTTACAGGTATCACTTTTTTCGGTGAGCTCCCGAACCTCAGCCTCGTGCTCCTCCTGTATTCAGAGGAAAACCTCGTGATGCAACACCGAATCCTGCAAGCAAGAATGAAGATGTTAGAATTATCTACAACTCTATGTTTAAAATAAATAATGGAGTGACCCTCGAATTTACCCGATTCAGAGTATGTTAGGCCTCATTAAACAGGCAAGCAGCTCCCACCGCATTCATCACGGCTTGGGCTTCCTCAGTCACCAAGCATCTAAGGTAGCTAGCAATCCCCACGGGGGGGAGAAAAGACTCGGGCATCCTCCGAAACAGAAAGCACTATCGACCGCCTGCGGTCGGAGTTAACACTTGGGGTCGAGAATCGGTCCACCAGTTTTGGGCTCGATGAAGACCCAGTAGAGCCCGATGGAGGTACTTTCCTTAGTACCGGCAAGTCATCGAGCCCGGTGATGTCTTCCACAGCAGCAGACTCAACCCCATCCAAGAAACCGTGGATATCAGTCACCCCCTAAAGACCCTCATAAGAGCGACCTTCCAACATATTGGCCTCATGGATAATAGCTTTTGAAACCTGAGGAGATCCGGAAATATCGATCACTCTAAGCTCGTCCCTCGGGACATCTTCCGTTGCTCGGGAAGCCTCGCCCCCAATCTCTCTCTCGACCATCTCAGCTTGGGATGGAGTGGCCTCAACTCTTTCTAGTTCAGGAACTTCGGCCAAAGCTCCCTCATCATCCTCCTCCGATTTGGAGGACTTTTATATCAAAACACCAGCCCGCACACGGGCCACCAGCCTAGAATTATCTTCCTCTTCTACTTCTTCGGACTCATCCCTTAATCAGCAGATCGAGTCCGAAGGCATAGCACCGGTGTCCCCCCATGGCTTGCGATACCTCCTCGCCGGTCTCTTCTTTTCCGAGCCCGGGGAACTCGGAGCCCCTTTCCTTTTATTCTCTTTGGCTTGCTTTGGAGTAGGTGGTTCGGGAAGGACTTCTTCTCCACCAGATGGGGGCCTCATTGCAACATCCATCCCGAGGCCTACAAAGGAAAAAATATGAGAAAGCTCGAGAAGAAGCCCGAACGATAACCATTTTAAGAAAGAAACTTACCATGATTGTGGGCCTCCCATCGTCCCTTCGATAACGCAATCCAAGCACACTCGGAGTATGGTCTCTGGGATACCAAGCCCTCGACCCGTTGCTTGAGTTCAGGAACTACGTTTGGCACCTGGGCCACATTTGCAACACCAAAAACATAGATGAGGAAAAAAGATAAGAAGTAAAACTGTGGAATTGAGCATTCAAGGCGAAGTACTACTCACGATTCATGTTCCATTTCTCAGGAAACGGCATGTCTTCAGCAGGGATCAAGTCTGAAGTCCTTATTCGGGAAAATCGGCCCATCCAACCTCGGTCACGAGCCTCGTCTATGCTCGAGTATGGGGCCTTGATGGCCCGGCGAGCAAGCTCGATCAGCCCTCCTCAATAGAGTTAACGACTGTAAAGGCGCATAAGGTGATCGAGGGTGGAAGCACATCCCTCGATTTTGCCTATAAAGAATCGGAGGAAAATCACTATTCTCCAGAAAAAAGGATGGATCTGGCCAAGGGTCATGTTGTACCTCTTGTAAAAGGCGACAATGACAGGGTCTAAGGGACCCAACGTGAAGAGGTAAGTGTAAGCACTTAGGAAATCCTCCACGTGGGTAGTGATGGATTCCTTAGGCGAAGGTACCACCATATGCTTTTCGGCCCAATTGCAATCCTCTTTAACCTTGTCAAGGAGGTCATCGGTAATTGTGCATATATATACCTCGAGATCCGTTCACATATACCCGGTACAGAGGAGGTTTTTTCGATCTTAAAATCAGTAAAAGTAGGGCACCCTCCCGGAACGAAATCCTCAAGGGGATATTCCACCGCAGCTCAGTCACCGACGGGCCGCGATGAAGAGGCGGCCTCTTTTTGCAGTACAGTCTTAGAAGTTTTTGCCATTGTAGAATTGAAAAAAAAAAGAGAATTGGAGTGATGTGTGGGTAGAAATCCAAGAAATCAGGATGCAAGAGTTGCAAAACAAAGGGATTTTTTAGGAAAAAACAAGAATATGAGGAGCTTTGAACGTAAAGGTTGAATGAATGGAAGGCCAAGGTACTTATAGCTTGCTGGTGACGGTTCAAAACCTGTAGTGGCCAACTAACAGGCATTTAGTGCATCGGTAATTAAATTGACGAAACGTTTCTGTATCCACTTGCCGCTTACGTCATAGTCAGGTTTTTTGCTTACATCATGGCCCATCAGAACGAGACTGGTAAGTTCATATCGTTTCTTTGCCTTCTCTCCGAGAAACGGGGGGACTATCTGTATACGATCGAAACCGGGATCGCCCCTTATATGGTTAGTCGAGACTGGGATATGATAAGTTAAGGTTCAACCTCGTGTTATATCGAACCATGGTGCAAAGTTAGATTGCCGAGCTCGTGACCCAGAGACCTATGAAGATCGAGATCGGCCAAGACCCAGACCAAGCAAGATAGAGATCGAGCAAGATCTAGGGAAGTTTACCGAGCCAAATAACGAAAACCGTAATATCCGCAATCGGGCGAGGATCACAGCACAAATCCCGTCACGTATCAAAAAGAGGCCGATTAATTAGCTAATAATGAGATTTCTTACTGTATTTAGAATTGTATCAAGGGTAGGACTCCCCTACTATATAAAGAGGGTCTGATTATTTGTAAGACACGATCACATTTACGTAATAAAAAGCAATACGCTGCCTTTCTCTAGTTTACATTATCTTGTTATTCTGTTCTTGTATCAGTTAAAATTTCACTTGGTTCAAGGGTGATCGAACTCGAGGGCCAAGGTTATTCGACTCGTTTGGTTTGCATTTATTTCTTTTGCAGTCAGATTCAATATATATATATATATATATATATATATATATATATATATATATATATATATATATATAATTCCTCCAAGTTATATCACGTATGCCTTAGGTCGATTCAATTGTTATCCGATTTTAGGGTAAACAGAGGCAATGCAGTCAAATCCCCTCTTTGTAACCTTTTAGCATTATATTATCTATGAACTATACCACTAAGGTGGGTTTTTAATAAGTATTATGATTTCTTTCCTAGTGTAATGTAAATTCTTTTCTAATTATTTTAAATTATATCACGTATCCTTAAATTCACGTATTAATTCAATTGTTATCCGATTTTAGGGTAAACAGAGGCAATGTAGTCAAATCCCCTCTTTGTAACCTTTTAGCATTATATTATCTATGAACTATACCACTAAGGTGGGTTTTTAATAAGTATTATGATTTCTTTCCTAGTGTAATGTAAGATCAGAAATATGTTGATATATATCGTCTTCTTCTTCCATTAACAGTTGTTTGATGTTAATAACATGGAGTTAGAAAAATAAATGTATAAAGGAAGCTTAAGAAAAATAAAGGTATAAAGGAAGCTTACTCTTCCTTTCAGATTGTACCAGTCAATGACCAACGTCTCAAGATCCATTGACTCATTTGCCATGTTAGCAGATTCTTTTGTAAAGGCATATACCGGGGCTATAAAGGTTGCGACGAGGAAATTAGACCTTTTCAAAGTAAAACAGAAGGATAATGAAATGCTTAGGGAGTTTATGTCCCGATTTCAAATGGAACGCATGGAATTGGCAACAGTCACATGATTCGGCTGTACAAGCCTTCACTCAAGGGATGATTGAATGAAGTTCGATAGCATCACGCCAACTGAAGCAAAATTTGATCGAATATCCGGTAGTGATCTAGGCTAATGTGCATAATCGGTACCAATCGAAGATCATGGTAGAGGACGACCAATTAGAAACTCCCTCCGGTTCCATATATCCGAACAGGTCCGCAGCCAGAAATCAAAGGGACATTGATAGGGAGCCTTGGTCGAACAAATACCGATATCAACCATACATCGCAGATCACAGGAACGGCGGCCCTGGACGCAATACCGCCCGAAATGACCGAAGAAGTGATTGATGACAGAGTTCTCATGGACTTATGAGCAAAAGTGGTTTTGATAAGCATGTCGACCCCACAGAGGCACCTCGATGTCGGAGTATACCTTTAATGTCGACACATAAGGTATTGTATCGGCAATCGGAAGAATCAAAGATACCAGATGGCCAAGGCCCATACAGACCGATCCTTCCCAGAGAAACCCTAATCTGATGTGTAAGTATCACGGCACACATGGCCATAGACTCGAGGATTGAAGGCAAGTAAGAGAGGAGGTAGCCCGTCTATTTAACGAGGGTCACCTTCGAGAATTCTTAAGTGATCGAGCCAAAAATTATTTCAGAAAAAGGGATACCAACAGGAAAAATGAACAGGAAGAGCCACAACATGTGATCCATATGATCGTTGGCGGGGTCGATATTCCACAAGTACTCGTGTTCAAATGCACTAAAGTGTCGATTACTAGGGAGAAATGAACCCGAGATTATGTGCCAGAAGGCACCGTATCATTCAACGATGAGGAAGCAGAAGGAATTTCTCAACCTCACAACGACGCTCTAGTAATTTCTATCTTTATGAATAAAGTTCAAGTTAAGCTTGTTCTAGTGGATCCAGGTAGCTCCACAAATATCATTCGATCGAGGGTCGTGGAGTAGCTCGGCCTACAAGACCAATCGTTCCCGCAGCTCGGGTCTTGGGCAGTTTAACATGGCCAGTGAAACAACTAAAGGAGAGATCATTTTACCAGTAAACGTGGCCAGAACTATTCAAGAAACCAAGTTCTATGTAATCGAGGGAGACATGTGGTACAACGCCCTACTCAGGAGGCCCTGGATTGACAATATGAGGGAAGTTCCTTCAACTCTCCACCAAATAATGAAATTCCCTACATCAGACGGGGTAAAAACAGTATACGGGGAGGAGCATGCTGCAAAGGAAATGTTTGCCGCTGATGATGTAATACCGATATCGGCACTGTCAACGTCAAATGGATCGTACATCAAAGGAAAACAGGAAGCCAATTAGCAATCACAAGCACCATCCTCGACTGAATCATAGAAACACGAAATAGAGAAAGAAGAAGACGACGATTATTGGACCCCTCGAACCTTCGCTGTTCCCAAAGATTCCGATGCCATCAAATCAACGAAAGGTATAGCTGGGTACGGGATTAACCCCCGAACTCAGGAAGAAACTCATTAAATTTCTTATTGATAACATGGATTGTTTTGCTTGGTCCCACTTAGACATGATAGGGATCCCACCAGAGATAACAACACATCGATTGAGTCTGGACCCAAAGTTCAGGCCAGTGAAACAAAAGAGAAGGCCCCAATCCGAGGTAAAACACGCATTCATCAAGGATGAGGTAACTAAACTTCTCAAAATAGGATCCATTCGGGAAGAAAAATCTCCTGAATGGTTAGCCGATGTAGTTATAGTCCCTAAAAAACACAGGTTCTACCTACCAACGCCTAGTAAATAAAATGTTCAAATAAGGCATCCCTAGAGACTCTTTTTCCCTACCTAACATCGATCGTATGATCGACGCGGCCAGCCACGAGATCCTTAGTTTTCTTGACGCCTATTCCGGGTACAACCAAATTTAAATAAGCCCGGAAGATCAGGAAAAGACTTCATTCATCACTAAGTATGGCACATATTGCTATAACGTAATGCCTTTTGGGCTAAAAATGCAGGTGCTACCTACCAACGCCTAGTAAATTAGATGTTCGAAGAACAAATAGGTAAGTCAATGGAAGTATACATTGATGATATGTTAGTTAAGTCCCTGCACGCAAAGGACCGTTTGACACATTTGCATGAAACGTTCAAGATACAGAGGAAATACAACATGAAGCTCAACCCCAAGAAATGTGCTTTCAGGGTCAGTTCGGGCAAATTCCTCGGCTTCATGGTGTCAAATCGAGGGATCGAGATCAACCCCAATAAAATCAAGGCTATCGAGGACATCACTGTAGTGGATAGCGTTAAAGTCGTACAAAGGCTCACAGGGCGGATAACTGCCTTAGGTCGATTCAATTGTTATCCGATTTTAGGGTAAACAGAGGCAATGCAGTCAAATCCCCTCTTTGTAACCTTTTAGCATTATATTATCTATGAACTATACCACTAAGGTGGGTTTTTAATAAGTATTATGATTTCTTTCCTAGTGTAATGTAAGATCAGAAATATGTTGATATATATCGTCTTCTTCTTCCATTAACAGTTGTTTGATGTTAATAACATGGAGTTAGAAAAATAAATGTATAAAGGAAGCTTAAGAAAAATAAAGGTATAAAGGAAGCTTACTCTTCCTTTCAGATTGTACCAGTCAATGACAAATGTCTCAAGATCCATTGACTCATTTGCCATGTTAGCAGATTCTTTCGTAAAGGCACATACCGGGGCCATAAAGGTTGCGACGAGGAAATCGGACCTTTTCAAAGTAAAAGAGAGGGATAATGAAATGCTTAGGGAGTTCGTGTCCCGATTTCAAATGGAACGCATGGAATTGCCAACAGCTATATGATTCGGCTGTTCAAGCCTTCACTCAGGGGTTGAATGAACGAAGTTCGATAGCATCACACCAACTGAAGCAAAATTTGATCGAATATCCGGTAGTGACCTGGGCCAATGTGCATAATCGGTACCAATCGAAGATCAGGGTAGAGGACGACCAATTAGGAACTCCCTCCGATTCCATATATCTGAACAGGTCCGCAGCCAGAAATCAAAGGGACATTGATAGGGAGCCTTGGTCGAACAAATACCGACATCAACCATACATTGCAGATCGCAAGAATGGCGGCCCTGGACGCAATACCGCCCGAAATGACCGAAGAAGTGATTGATGACAGAGTTCTCGGGGACTTATGGGCAAAAGTGGTTTTGATAAGCATGTCGACCCCACAGAGGCACCTCGATGTCGGAGTATAACTTTAATGTCGACACATAAGGTATTGTATCGACAATCGGAAGAATCAAAGATACCAGATGGCCGAGGCCCATACAGACCGATCCTTCCCAGAGAAACCCTAATCTAATGTGTAAGTATCACGGCACACATGGCCATAGACTCGAGGATTGAAGACAACTAAGAGAGGAGGTAGCCCGTCTATTTAACGAGGGTCACCTTCGAGAATTCTTAAGTGATCGAGCCAAAAATCATTTCAGAAAAAGGGATACCAATAGGAAAAACGAACAGGAAGAGCCACAATATGTGATCCATATGATCGTTGGCGGGGTCGATATTCCACAAGTACCCGTGTTCAAACGCACTAAAGTGTCGATTACTAGGGAGAAATGAACCCGAGATTATGTGCCAGAAGGCACCATATCATTCAACGATGAGGAAGAAGAAGGAATTTCTCAACCTCACAACGACACTCTAGTAATTTCTATCTTTATGAATAAAGTTCAAGTTAAGCTTGTTCTAGTGGATCCAGGTAGCTCCACAAATATCATTCGATCGAGGGTCGTGGAGTAGCTCGGCCTACAAGACCAATCGTTCCCGCAGCTCGGGTCTTTGGCGATTTAACATGGCCAGCGAAACAACTAAAGGAGAGATCATTTTACCAGTAAACGTGGCCAGAACTATTCAAGAAACCAAGTTCTATGTAATCGAGGGCGACATGTGGTACAACGCCCTACTCAGGAGGCCCTGGATTGACAATATGAGGGAAGTCCCTTCGACTCTCCACCAAATAATGAAATTCCCTACATCGGATGGGGTAAAAACAGTATACGGGAGCAGCATGCTGCAAAGGAAATGTTTGCCGCCGATGAGGGAATACCGATATCGGCACTGTCAACGTCAAATGGATCGGACATCAAAGGAAAATAGGAAGCCAAATAGCAACCACAAGTACCAGCCTCGACTGAATCGGAGAAGCATAAAATAGAGAAAGAAGAAGACGACGATTATTGGACCCCTCGAACCTTCGCTATTCCCGAAGATTCCGACGCCACCAAATCAATGAAAGGTATAGCTGGGTACGGGGTTAACCCCCAAACTCAGGAAGAAACTCATTAAATATCTTATTGATAACATGGATTGTTTTGCTTGGTCCCACTTAGACATGACAAGGATTCCACTAGAGATAACAACACATCGATTGAGTCTGGACCCGAAGTTCAGGCCAGTGAAGCAAAAGAGAAGGGCCCAATCCGAGGTAAAACACGCATTCATCAAGGACGAGGTAACTAAACTTCTCAAAATAGGATCCATTCGAGAAGTAAAATATCCCGAATGGCTAGCAAATGTAGTCGTAGTCCCTAAAAAGGGAACAAACTTAGGATGTGTGTAGATTATAAGGATTTAAATAAGGCATGCCCCAAAGACTCTTTTTCCCTACCTAACATCGATCGTATGATCGACACCACGGCCGGCCACGAGATCCTTAGTTTTCTTGACGCCTATTTCGGGTACAACCAAATTTAAATAAGCCCGGAAGATCATGAAAAGACTTCATTCATCACTAAGTATGGCACATATTGCTATAACATAATTCCTTTTGGGCTAAACAATGCAGGTACTACCTACCAACGCCTAGTAAATAAGATGTTCGAAGAACAAATAGGTAAGTCAATGGAAGTATACATTGATGATATGTTAGTTAAGTCCCTGCGCGCAAAGGACCATTTGACACATTTGCATGAAATATTCAAGATACTGAAGAAATAGAACATGAAGCTCAACCCCAAGAAATGTGCTTTCGAGGTCAGTTCGGACAAATTCCTCGGCTTCATGGTGTCAAATCGAGGGATCAAGATCAACCCCAATAAAATCAAGGCTATCGAGGACATCACTGTGGTGGATGGCGTTAAAGTCGTACAAAGGCTGACAGGGCGGATAACTGCCTTAGGTCGATTCATCTTGAGATCATCAGATCGGAGCCATAGGTTCTTCTCACTACTCAAAAAGAAGAACAATTTTGCCTGGACCCCGGAGTGCCAGCAGGCATTAGAAGAATTAAAATGGTATCTCTCGAGCCCACCATTGCTTCATACTCCAAAGGCAGATGAAAAACTCTACTTATACTTAGCGGTCTCGGAAATCACGGTAAGTGTTGTCCTAGTTCGAGAGGAGCAAGGTACGCAATTTTCTGTTTATTATGTATGTCGAACTCTAGGAGAAGCAGAAACTCAATATCCACACTTAGAAAAATTGGTACTAGCTCTAATAAGCGCCTCTAGGAAGCTAAAATCATATTTTCAATGCCACCCAATATGTGTGTTAACCACTAACCTGCTTCGTAATATCTTAAATAAGCCTGAACTGTCGGGCCGATTGGCCAAATGAGCTGTCGAACTCAGTAGGTACGATATTGAATATCAACCCCGAATGGCCATCAAGTCTCAAATTTTAGCAGACTTCGTGGCCGACTTCACGCCATCCCTCGTACCTGAAGTCAAAAAGGAACTTTTGTTAAAATCGGGTACATCATCGGGGGTGTGGACCCGTTTTACAGACGGCGCTTCGAATGTGAAAGGGTCAAGGCTAGGCATCGTTTTGAAGCCGCCCACGGGCAACACTATTAGACAGTCTATCAAAACTTCTAAGTTGACTAACAATGAGGCCGAGTACGAGGGCATGATTACAGGTCTCGAACTAGCTAAAAGCTTAGGAGCGGAAGTCATCGAAGCCAAATGCGACTCCCTGTTGGTAGTAAACCAAGTAAACAGAACCTTCGAGGTTCGAGAGGATAGAATACAAAGGTATTTGGATAAGCTGCAAGTGACATTGCATCGTTTTAAAGAATGGACTTTGCAGCATGTACCTCGAGAATATAACAGTGAAGTCGATGCCCTTGCAAATTTGGGATCATCAGTCGAGGACGACGAAATCAGCTCGGGGACTATCGTTCAACTCTAAAAGTCAGTAATCGAAGAAGGTCACGCTGAAATAAAATCCACAAGCCTAACTGGGATTGGAGGAATAAATATATTGAGTATTTGAAAAATGCAAAGCTCCCATCGGACCCTAAGGAATCGAAGGCTCTACGAACAAAAGCTGCTCGATTCACATTGGCTGAGGATGGAACATTGTACCAGGGGACACCAATTATGTCCTACTAGAAGTTCACGAAAGTACTTGTGGGAACCACTCCGGTGCCGAATCGCTAGTTCACTAAAGAATATGGAGAAGGACACTAAAGAATTCGTTCGAAAATGTGATAAGTGTCAAAGGTAGGCACCAATGATCCACCAGCCTAGAGAACAACTTCATTTATTATCTGGTTGCCCTAACTTGGAATGCTTGAAACTTGATAGTGTTTCGGGCATTCATCGTTTGGAAATCAGCACTGTGAAGCTGAGAGAATTGAGCATACAAGATTACATAAATGAGAATCCTGACCTTTGGCTCGAAATATTAGCCCCTTTTATTCAAAATTTGCAAATTTGGGGGTACTGCAATGAGATACGTATCCGGCAGGGAAATGTGGCTTCACTTGTCACTGCAGTCCTTCGTTTAACTTTTGATTTTGGGAATCACGACTTGGAGAAGGAGTGTAACTATTTGAAGGAACTTCTTCACAGTGTTGCCCATGTCGAGAATCTTGAATTGGGTCCTTGGTGCATTGAGGTTTAGTCATACTTCACTATCCAAAATTCAGATAATATTTTGTTGTTGTTTTGGGACTTTTTATTTGATATTGAATCATCCGCTTAATAACATTAACAAGCCATTACTTAGGATAATCGGGTAACCAGTTAGGTACTAAAGAATTACATTCTCATGGCCAATTTGGTTGGACAGTGTGAGGTGATTGAAATAAGACCTTTTGAACAAAATCTTAGATGATGAACTGCGATAGTAAAATGTTTGCTATGGAAAGAACAGGTTTTTTGAATTAAATTGGGATTGTTTTACATTGATCATACTCTTTAAGTCATGTAAACAGGTTTTTTGAAATTTTGAAAAGTCCATCTTCGGATTTCCAAACCAACCTTGAACACTTTGATGTGGAAAAACAGTCGCATAGTCCAAGTTGTTTTTATGAATTATTCAACAATTTCCATTTCATTTGATAACTATGTCGCATTTCCTTATTTTGACATATTGTGGTTTATCTATTTGGTTTATAAGTGCCTTTCCATATTGGAGTTGAAAGGGTGGCAGTCTCCGCCATCAAGCCGGAAATTCTTAAAGCTTAACACAGACTTGGAATCATTGGACTTCCCTGGAATTTGCAGCTTTCTACAGAATTCATCAGATCTTGAGACATTAGTCATTGACTGGGACGATGACAGGCCAAGAGTAAGTTTCCTTTAGACCTTTATTTTTGTTACTTCATGTTATCAATGTCAAACAACTATTAGTGGAAAGAGAAGACAATGTATATCAACATATTTGTACTTTAGGAAAAAACTCTTAAACCTTTTTTTACGTCCTCTTTTTTAAGTTTAAACCACATACTTGGCATTTTTCATAGATAATGATAAAAATTTACAAAAAGGCAGACTTGACTGGCTTACTTCTTCAAAGAAAGGTAAATACAACCAGTTCAATCCTCAAGTAAAGAGAAGATTGAAAAGGTCCAATGGCTATTGCTTCTAACCTTTGGAGATTTGCTCCCCTGTACATTGTTTCCATAAGAACCTAAAAACGAAAAAGTGAGGTCACAAAAGGTTCTAACTAGGAAGTTCATCTTGTTGCATTATTGGAGGTAAGCTTCCGCTTTCTGTCAAATTCTGAAGGAAGGGAGCTGACAGTCGTCAACCCTTAAGTGCCCTGTAGCTTCTCTTTATAGTGACATAAAGCTGAAAATTTTCTTCTCTGCATCCAATAGGTGGACTGTATCCAGCTAAAGAATCAGCCACACCATTGGCTTCTCTGCAACAGGTGTCTCACTTGAATCAACTCTTTAGTATCTTCAACAATAGGTTAATAACGCCAAGAAATTTTTGCAACTCCCTTGACACATTCACAATAAGTAAAGAGTCATTGTCCACCCAAATATTTCTAATACAACGTTCAAGACACCATTTAAACTCATAGGGAGGTGCAAATGCTTGGCGTATTGTTTGTTCCATTGCCTAGTGGGACTGCATATGCCATAAATAATATTACCAGAAGGGTTACTCATTATGCCACCTGATCCACATTGTCCGTGTGTGCAACTGCCATCCGTGTTTAGTTCTACCAATCCTAGATCAAGTTTGCACCATTTTATTATAGTGCTTGTCCATCGAGGTGAGTAGTTCTCTATATGTTCATAGAAATTGCTCCAGGTAATGTATAGTTCAAATTCTGCTTTTCTAGTCCCGTTAAATCCTCTGCAGCTGCGTGCTTATTGTTGTTTTTTTGTGTAAGACGTGCGTTGGAACTTTTTGGTTCTCTCAATTGATTTTCCTCAAGAAAATAGTTCAACTTGAGTTGCTTTGATAGAAATTTCATGTTGTCACTGTCAAAATTCTTCTTTCATGCGTCCAGTTCTACAGTCAATTTTTTTGTAGTAGTAAGAAAAAAATGTTTAACAAGGGATAGTACTCACCTTTATACAAAGAGATAAGGATCATCTTCAGTGAAGCTCTGAAACATTTTCTTGTTGTTTGCATGTACCACTTTGTAACGTTTGCTAAGCACTTGACATGCTCTTTGAATCTAAAAATGCATCACCTTTTTATTTTATCCACAATCAACTCCTTGGCTTTCAACTTCCATCTAAGGAGAATAACTGGTTAATATAGTGGAGTCTTTCCTACAGGACCTACTGTCAGGGTACACTGACGAGGATGAACAGGTCAGGAGGTTTGATACACATAATTTTAATTGCTCATTGCCACATCTGAAGACCATCAAGTTCATTAACTTTCTTTGACCATTAAGTGAAATTAAATTTGTACTGCCATTAGTAAAATATTTGCTCAAAAATGCAACAGTGCTAGAAAAGTTTGTCATTGCTGCCGGATTTGTAGGGAGTGATGTGTCTCAGGATAATGCTGAAATGGAACAGGAGTTCCTGAGCTTTCCAAGATCCTCTCAGCACGCTTCAATTGTCTTTTCTCAACTATAAGTTTTTGTCTTTTCTGGTTTGTATTGATTGCAATATACTTTGACAAATGTTAGTTTATGTTTCAAATTGCTCTGCAGGTGATAGACAAGTTTAGGATTGTACTCGTCAGTGGAGTTTTTAATAGTTCTTCATCATGAGAGATGCAATTGATTATTGATGGAAGAATACTCCGATTTACGGAGCTTCCTACAGATCTGCTATTGTCCCTTCCTGCATAACTGATATCATACAGCAGACACTCGCTCTTTCCATGTTCTTACATCCTGTTAATAACACAACATACAAGTTCAGTTAATAGTCCTACAAATTATGCATTTCCTTTTGATAGTTCATACTATAAAAACATGAGCAGGATTAAGCAACATGAATAGAAATCACAAAACATATAGAGCAATCATTTTTAAATGATGATCAGTAAAACACACTACAACAACAACATACCCAGTATTATCCCACACCGTGGGGGTCTGGAGAGGGTAGTGTGTATCCAGACCTTATCCCTACCTTGTGAGGATAGATAGCTTGTTTCCAATAGACCCTTAGCTCAGGAAAGCATAAGCACCGCATTAATGAAAATAGAGACAAGAAGGGACAGTACCAAAAAGTCATATAAAAGCAGAATAAAAACAAGACACTAACGTGTTCAACAATGAAAGAAAACAACGATTAGTCATAAAACTTACTACCAACAGGAAGCGAGATTGCGTGCCAATACTTCTGTTATGAACACTCTAGACTACCTACTCTACTAACCTAATTCGACCTTCATACCTTCCTATCAAGGGTCATGTCCTCTGTCAGCTTAAGCTGCGCCATGTCTTGCCTAATCACCTCTCTCCACCTCTTCTTTGACCTACCTCTACCTCTTCGTAGGCCCTCCAATGTCAACCTCTCACACCCCTTCGTAGGAAAACACCCTGTTACTAAGAAATAAAGAACTACAAACAATCCTTTGGATACTGACAAGTCAATCCTAACCTTGTATATAAGCTACAAACCAGTTTCAAATATAAAGTAACAGATGTTAAGTTCATGGCTTTGTCACTGATTGTGATTTTAATTAATCTTGTTGTGTATGTCTTGTGATTTAATTTCTATCAACCATCGCAGTACTACTCTTATCCAAGCATGCTTAACTTCCGTGCTCTGTTGGGCATGATTTTAGGTTTGAGTATTTACAAAATTTGGGTAAATGGAGACGTTCCATATCTGTTGGGAAAATGCATTACTTATTGCAAATGAACCATCAAAAGTAAATGCATAAGTTATAGGACTACTAACTGCGAACTTGTGTGCACTGGCAGTTTGATTAATAATAAGCAATAAACAACTCTCCTAGAACATACAAGTTGCATTAACAAACCTTTTGAACCAGGATAAAGGATTAATAGTCTTTCAAGAAATCTGCAACCAAAAGAATCAAACTTGTGTGATAGAAAAGATGAATTGTGTGCACAGTAAAATGCAGAAAATGACTCTAACTGGCCGAGCACAAAGACCATGCTGGTGAGTACAAAAACTATACACAACTCAGGCTACTCCTGAATGCAAAGTCTATCACAGCAATAAACTTTTCAGTTTACACCAAAAAAGCAACTAAATTCAAACGCTAATTTTTTAGTCAAAAGTGGCTTCTGCTTTTCTTTCAAAACACATGCTATTTCTTTCCTTTTGTGATACCCAAAGCATACCTGCTGGCACTAGGTTCCACTGCTATCGTTCCTTCCTATAGTCTTTAACCGTCCAAGTACATAAATATTTCTTCCACCAATTAAAAATAACATACACCAACAGAAATGCAACAGTGCTAGAAAAGTTTGTCATTGCTGCCGGATTAAAAATACCTGCTGGCATTGACTTCATGGCCCGTTCCCATCATCTCATTCTTACGAGTATATTCTAGTAGCCGTTGACTACGTCTCTAAGTGGGTCGAAGCAATCCCTACTAGGACCAATGATGCTTGGTTGGTGTATGAGTTCTTACGGAAGAACATCTTTACCCGCTTCGGGACACCTCGAGTGATTATCAGTGACAATCGGTCGCACTTTGTGAACAAGCAGTTCACTGCATTGTTGTCTAAGTATGGGGTCACACACAAAACAGGAACCTCGTACCATGCCCAGGCTAACCGTGAACTTAAACGAATTCTTGAAAAGACGTTTAGTGCTTCTCGTTAGGATTGGTCTATAAAGTTGGATGAAGCTTTATGGGCGTACAGAACTGCTTTCAAAACAACCATAGGGACTTCACCGTTCAAATTAGTGTATGAAAAATCGTGTGATCTACCTGTTGGGATAGAACATAAAGCTTATTGGGTAATTAAGATGCTTAATCTTGATCTTAATCTTGCATGTGAACACAGGTTGGCGCAGATGAACGAATTGGCGGAATTTAGACTGGATGCGTATGAAAATGCGCGAATTTTTAAGGAAAAGACAATGAGGTGGCATGATTGTCTGATTAAGCCAAAGGAGTTTCATGAAGAGGACAAAATTCTGCCATACAATAGTAGACTTAGGTTGTTCTCTGGAAAATTCAAGTCAAGATGGACAGGTCCATATGTGGTGAAACACGTCTCACCGTATGGCGCCATTGAAATACAAGATAAGGAAGGGAATGAAAGCTTTAAGGTGAATGGGCACAGGTTGAAACCATAACTTGTTGGAGGATTTGACAAGTAATCTTCTAGCATCGTGATCAAATGAGCCTAAGTGATGGAGTCAAGCTGACGACTATAACTCAGAACTACTTCTAACCCTTTTCCTTGCTTTTATAGAATAGTTTAGATAATTATAGATTAAGATTATTAGAGTTTAGGTGTTTTGGTACTTGATTAGATAGGTATAAACATGAATTGGACACAAAATAAGTACATAATAGAGTCAGGTGTACACCGTGGGTTAAAAAGTAAAAAAATAGGAACTCTGAGAAAACGGCCTAGCGCGCCACGCTAGGCCAACATGTTGTTTCTGACAGAAAATAGCTCTCTGAAAAAGCCCAATATTTGATCAAGAAGCAGGATATAATACTACAAAGAACTTTAAATTAAAATATATATATATATATATATATATATATATATATATATATATATATATATATATATATATATATATATATATATATATATAAATAACGCCGTTTGAGAACCGCCCCCCTCCCCTCCCCTTCTCCCACATCTCTCATTCACTCCTCTCTAACTCACCCCAAATTTCCCATTCTTCTTCTTCTTCAAATTTCTTCCAATCAAGTTCTCCCACCACCATCACTCATCAAGGTAAGTTCTTCTTCTCTTCTCTTAGTTTTTTCTCTTACCATTTAGTTGTAGAATTAGATATTTTTAGTTTGATTTCCTTGACCCTAGGTAGTTGATTTTTGCTAATCGTTTAGTTAATTTGTTTTTTTAAAATTTTTGGCCAAACATTGCACTTAAACTTGTGGGTTTTTCGTTGTTATTATGCGTGTGGATAATTTTTTGGTGTGTCTTGATGGTGTTGGAATTATTTTGTGATGAAGCTTGGTGGGGGTGCCTATAGGGCCGAAAATTCATGATTACTTGGTGAAAAATTGGAGCACTTTGTGCTACTGTTACAATGTGGTGATGTTTCGGTTGTTGTTGGATGGTTTATTAGTGTATACTAGATGGGTGATGCCCGAGCTATGCACGGGCGCATGGCCGACATAATTTTTTGTTATTTGTGCGGCTACAATACTGTTGCAAATCAAAATCGAGAACATATTTTTTGTTCGAGAAATTAAAGTTTCATAATATTTACATACATTTTGGAGAACAAAGCTCTAGAAAATATAAAGTGAAAAGATAACAAAGCATAATTTGATATTATAACCTGCTTGCTAAAACCGTAATCAAGTTCAACACATTCCTGCCTTTTCTTGATCCATCATCAACTGCGACGTTATCATACACCACTACTAAAAATCTGCTAAAAATCGATCAAATATTTCCGACCAACGTTGGTCGGTCAAACAAAGCGACCAAAAACCGTCCAGGTTGGATAGAAACTGGAAAAAAAAAAATTATATTTTTTTAAAAACTAAATACCGACCAACGTTGGTCGGTAAATTGGTCAACGAATTGACCCAGCTGGTCAGACAAGAAAATTTTGGATTACCGACCAACGTTGATCTGTAATCTGGATCCAATTTTTTAACTTTTTAATAATTATTTTATTATTTAAAATGTTTTATAATATTTAAGAATTTATATTTAAAATTACCGACCAACGTTGGTCGGTTAATGTAGGGGAAGCATTTACCGACCAACTTTGGTCGGTAATTATTATTTTCTGCAAAATAACCGACCAAAGTTGGTCGGTTATTACGTCAACATTGGTCAAATTTTCGAATTACTTTTATATTTACTATCTAAATAATATAAATGTAATTCGTTAACATTTTTATAATACAAATAATGAATACACTAACATATACTATATATAACATGCTATTTGTAAATTGATTCATCGATTTATAACTTACTTAGATGCATCGATGAATATTAAAAACAAAATGTTTGACCTATATCGACTAATAGTAAAAACAAAACGTCTCGACCTATATCGATTAATCTAGCTATGCCATGCATTATTAGTGATGAATGAATGAAAAATAAAAGAATTAATACTAAACATCTTTGACATATATATATATATATATATTAGTATTAAGTAAACGAGTTAACAAATTAAATAAACGAAAGAAGCTATTAGTATTAAGTAAACGAGTTAAATTAATAGGTCAAACATGATCAAACTTTAACAAGCTATATATATATATACACACTAACATATACTATAACAAGCTATATATATAGTTAAAGTATTACAATGAAGTGTGTTTTTGTGTGTGTGTGTGTATATATATATATATATATATATATATATATATATATATATATATATATATATATATATATATATATATAGGTATAGCCGTATATATATATAAGAACACGAAGCGCTAGGACCACAGGGTCGGGTTCTTTTAGGGATAGACTTGGGAAGATACTAATTAGTATATATACTTTATCATCAAATATATCTATTTGTAAATTGATTCATCGACTTATAACTTACTTAGATGTATCGATAAATATTAATCGATGATTCATAAAAACGTCTCGACCTATATATCGATTAATCTATGTCATGCATTATTAGTGATGAACGAATGAAAAAAGAAGTTATTAGCATCAATTACAATATAGTATATGTGTGTGTGAGAGAAATTACTCACATACTTAATTATAACTTAGAAAATTTACTTAGATAGATGCTGTTATAATTTATGAAAATTAAATAGTTAATATAATTATTTATAAAGATTATATTTATAGTTTATAATTATTTATAATAATTGCATAGTTAAATAAAATAAATGCTTGTAGTTTATAATATTTTTTTTATAGTTTATAATATTTTAAGAAGAAAAAAACACAAAAAAAAGAATTTAATTTTTTTTTAAAAAAAACCGACCAAACGGTCAACACTTAATGTACCGACCAAAATTACCGACCAACTTTGGTCGGTAATTCTGAAATCAGAATTGAAAAACAGGGGAACCCCCATTTCTCTCTTATTTTCCCCTCTCCTTCTCTAGTTCCCTCACTCAAAACCTTCCCCTCTCCTTCTCTATTTCCCTCACATAAATTCCATTCCCCACCCCGCGTCGCCACCGCCCAGCCGTCGCCGTCGCCGCTGCCACTGCCACTGCCGCCCCTCTCCTTCTCCATCTCCTAAAAATTCTAGGTTTGAATTACAACCCATTTATTTATTATTTCTAGATTTTGTTAATTAGTTATGAATTAGTTTCAATTGATTAGTGTTTCAATTATTTGAACATTGCATTTTATTGAGGATTAGGGTTTAGGTCTTGTTTTAATTAGTTTTATTAACTAATTAGTTTTGTTAATTAGTCAATTAGTTATGAATTAGTTTAAATTGATGAGTGTTTCAATTTTGAGTTTGTATTGTCTTGAATAGTTTAGTTAGAATTGAATTATTAACTTTGTATTGTCTTGAATAGTTTAGTTAGAATCTAGGGTTTACGATTTGTTCTTGTGAATCGAAGTTTTAGGGTATGAGTTGAATTTCTTTAGTTTAGTTAGTTTATGTTTAAACTCGTAGAATATGAATTGAAATTTTAGTTTTTAGGATTTGTTCTTGTGAATTGAACTTTTAGGATACGAATTGAACTTTTAAGATATGAATTGGACCTTTTGGATATGAATTGAACTTTTAGGATATAAATTTGTGTAATTAGAAAAAAATAATTATCTTGAATTAACTAAAAAGATATAATTAATTTATAATTATAGAATAAATTAATTTGTTCTTGTGAATCGAACTTTTAGGGTATGGGTTGAATTTCTTTAGTTTAGTTAGTTTATGTTTAAACTCGTAGGATATGAATTGAAATTTTAGTTTTTAGGATTTGTTCTTGTGAATTGAACTTTTAGGATATGAATTGAACTTTTAAGATATAAATTGGACCTTTTGGATATGAAATTAAACTTTTAGGATATAAATTGGTGTAATTAGGAGCCAATTATTATCTTGAATTAACTAAAAAGATATAATTAATTTATAATTGTAGAATAAATTAATTTGTTCTTGTGAATCGAACTTTTAGGGTATGGGTTGAATTTCTTTAGTTTAGTTAGTTTATGTTTAAACTCGTAGGATATGAATTGAAATTTTAGTTTTTAGGATTTGTTCTTGTGAATTGAACTTTTAGGATATGAATTGAACTTTTAAGATATGAATTGGACCTTTTGGATATGAATTGAACTTTTAGGATATAAATTAGTGTAATTAGGAGCCAATTATTATCTTGAATTAACTAAAAAAGATATAATTCATTTATAATTATAGAATAAATTAATTTGTTCTTGTGAATCGAACTTTTAGGGTATGGGTTGAATTTCTTTAGTTTAGTTAGTTTTATGTTTAAACTCGTAGGATATGAATTGAAATTTTAGTTTTTAGGATTTGTTCTTGTGAATTGAACTTTTAGGATATGAATTGAACTTTTAAGATATGAATTGGACCATTTGGATATAAATTAAACTTTTAGGATATAAATTGGTGCAATTAGGAGCCAATTATTATCTTGAATTAACTAAAAAAGATATAATTAATTTATAATT
The DNA here is from genome assembly GCF_000715075.1 of Nicotiana tabacum. NCBI lineage: Eukaryota > Viridiplantae > Streptophyta > Magnoliopsida > Solanales > Solanaceae > Nicotiana > Nicotiana tabacum. The sequence continues at coordinate 12,548,285 of NC_134094.1, read as the reverse complement.
ATAGAATAAATTAATTTATTCTTGTGAATCGAACTTTTAGGGTATGGGTTGAATTTCTTTAGTTTAGTTAGTTTATGTTTAAACTCGTAGGATATGAATTAAAATTTTAGTTTTTAGGATTTGTTCTTATGAATTGAACTTTTAGGATATGAATTGAACTTTTAAGATATGAATTGGACCTTTTGGATATGAATTGAACTTTTAGGATATAAATTGGTGTAATTAGGAGCCAATTATTATCTTGAATTAACTAAAAAAGATATAATTAATTTATAATTATAGAATAAATTAATTTATTCTTGTTTTATTTGTATAGATGGAACATCGTACGTGGATGTACAATAGGAATTATCCTAATCGGCGGGGATTGCGGGAGGATTTTGTAGAAGGGGTTGATGACTTTATTAGACATGCAATGTCACTTCCACCATACCAAAGTGAAAGAGTAATTAGGTGCCCTTGTGTCAGGTGCGATTGTATGAAGTTTAAAATATCGGAGGAAGTTAAGCTTCATCTTTATAGGAAGGGGTTTATAGAAAATTACTTTATGTGGACTAATCATGGAGAGATCGATGGTAGCTGTGGGATATTTCATAACATGGTTATTGGTGAAAGTAGTAGGTCGGTAGAGAATACAAATCTTGATTCTAGAATTCAGGATATGGTTGCGGATGCTTTTGGGGGTGACTTCGGGGTGAGCCCAATGAAAATGTTGAACAAACTCCTAATGATGACCCAAAACATTTTTATGAACAGTTAGAGGAAGCTAGTCATCCACTACGTGAAGGAAGTCCGCACTCTGAGCTGTCTGTTGCAGTTAGATTACTAAGTATCAAATCTGATTGGAATATTTCTCAAGCAGCTATGGACTCTTTCATTGACCTTATGAGTGAACTAGTTGACCCTAATATCAACTTACTTGGTGATTTCTATAAGGCAAAGAGATTGGTTTCTAAGTTAGGACTTTCGTCAATGAGAATTGATTATTGTGAAGATGGTTGCATGTTATATTATAAAGATGATGCAACTTTAGACAGTTGTAAATTTTGCGAAAAGCCTCGTTTCAAGAGGCTTTCCAGCGGGAATATGGTCGCTGTCAAGGCGATGCATTATTTACCTCTTATACCTAGGTTAAAGAGGTTATATGCGTCGATGAGTTCTGCTCCTCATATGAGATGGCACTTTGAAAATAGAAGACCACCTGGTGTTATGTGTCATCCTTCAGATGGAGAAGCTTGGAAGCACTTTGATAGGACATATCCAGATTTTGCTAGTGAACCAAGGAACATTCGGTTAGGTCTGTGTGCGGATGGCTTCACGCCTTTTTCTATATCTGCGACACCATATTCATGTTGGCATGTCTTTCTTACACCTTATAATATACCACCTGAGTTGTGTATGACTAGTCTATATATATTCTTAAATTGTATTATCCTCGGTCCACGTAATCCGAAAAGTTTGATTGATGTATATTTGCAACCTTTGATTGATGAGCTAAAATAATTGTGGTATGATGGTGTTGAAACATATGACATATCAACCAAGCAGAATTTCAATTTGCGTGCTAATTTAATGTGGACTATTAATAATTTTCCTGCGTATGGAATGTTGTCTGGGTGGATGACTGCTGGGAAGCTAGCTTGTCCTTACTGCATGGAAAATAGTAAAGCGTTCACTTTGAAACATGGCCGAAAGCAATCATGGTTTGATTGTCACCGTCAATTCTTGCCTGATGATCATGAGTTTAGAAGGATGAAAAATGCATTCAAAAAGAATAAAGTGGAATATGATTCTCCACCTCCGATACTTTCAGGTGAGGAAATTTGGGAGAGGGTCCAGAACTTCAGTAAAGTTACTGAGGCTCCACCTTATAGATTCCCTGGATATGGTGTTAATCATAATTGGACGAAACAGAGTATATTTTGGGAGTTGCCTTATTGGAAGGATAATCTTCTCCGACACAACCTTGATGTCATGCATATTGAGAAGAATTATTTTGATAATTTATTCAACACAGTGATGGATGTTAAAGGTAAGACAAAAGATAACTCGAAGGCTACAATGGACTTACAAGAATATTGCATGCGGTCTAAATTATACTTGCAGACAGCAAATAATGGTAAGGTGTTCAAGCCCAAAGCAAGTTACACATTCACTTTGGAGGAAAGATGACAAATTTGTGATTGGGTTACGAAATTAAAGATGCCTGAGGGTTATGCGTCGAATCTTGGAAAAAAAGTAGATATGGAGGTAGGGAAGTTGAGCCATTTGAAAAGTCATGACTGCCATGTTTTCATGGAGACCTTAGTGCCTATTGCATTTTGTGATTTGCCTGAAAGAATCTGGAAACCCATCACAGAGATTAGTTTGTTTTTCAAAGACTTGTATTCTACCACATTAAGGGAAGAAAACCTACTTCGGATGAACCAGAACATCCGTGTAATTTCTAGTAAAATGGAAAATATATTCCCATGTGGTTTCTTTGATGTGATGGAACACCTTCCAATATACCTTGTACACGAGGCACGACTTGGAGGGCCTGTTCAATGCAGATGGATGTATCCCTTTGAGAGGTAATATTATAAGTTTGATGTAATATTCTATTTTATTTGAATGTTCTTGGCTAACATGACATTATGTAGGACAATTGGCAAATACAAACAATTTGTTAAGCAGAGGAATAAGATTGAAGGATCTATATGCGAAGCCTATCTTGCAAAGGAAACTGCACATTTTTGTTGTTATTATTTTGAGAGTAACGTGCCATGTTCTAGGAATAGGCCCAATAGGCACACGGTCGAATGTGTGAATGATCCATTATATCCACCAATGTCCATATTCAATCAACCAGGCCGATGTTCTAAGGATGTTAGAAAGAGAAGTTTGAGTGATATGGAGTACAAGTCAGCTACACTTCATGTGTTGCTAAATTGTCCCGAAGTTGTACCATTTCTCAAGTAAGTATTGATTTATTAGTTATCAAAATATAAAATTTACTGTGACTACATATTGATGCAACTACTAAAAATATTTGATATGTCACAGTCACTTCGTGGGTCAATTTGGCCATGATGTTGTATATACGAGATTTGATACGTGGTTCAAACAGTTTGTAAGTGTGTGTGTGTGTATATATATATATATATATATATATATATATATATATATATATATATATATATATATATATATATATATATATATATATATTGTAGTGAATGTATAAAAATTGATTCATAAGTTGTGCTAACTTATGAATTTTTTTAACACTATGTAGGTAAATAATCCAAATAATGGTGTAAATCAATTTTTGAAAGATATATCTTGGGGACCTGGGCTTCAGGTCACAACAATATCTAAGTACGTAGTGAATGGTTATAAGTTTCATACAGAGAATTGCTCTAAAAATAAAATAGCAACAACAGCGGGGTGTGGGTTCAAGGTGGTAATGGCAACCAAGTTGGAGATATTGATTATTATGGTGTGATCAAAGAAATATTACAACTAGAATATACAGGTTGGCCATATAAGAAATTGATACTCTTTAGATGCAAGTGGTTTGACTCAAATCCAACAAGAGGTACAAGAGTACACAACCAATACAACATAATTGAGGTTAATCATACGAGGGAGTATGATCGCTATGATCCTTTCATAATTGCACATAACGTTAGGCAAGTGTATTATGCTCCTTATCCATTGCGGCGGAATAAGTCCGATTAGTGGGTTGTAATAAAAACTAAGCCTGTAGGTAGGGTGGAAGTCGAGAATGTATTAGATGTTGCATATCAAAACGATATCTAAATGTTCACCAAATAGTGGACGATCAGTTAGAAAATGATTTGGAACATCCTGAACGCATATTGGAAGAAGTTGATATAAATGAAGTAACAATTATAGAAAATGAGGACGAAGAATCAACTGATGAAGATCAAACAAGTGAGGATGAAGAATTCTCGGACGAGGAACAATACGTCGATGAGGATTAAAAAGTTGGTTTTTTAAAGCACTCTCGTTTTATAGCTAATTTCTTATATGTTTCAATCTAAATGTGTATTATATTATGCAGATGGCAGGCAAGGGTCAAGGTAACAATGACCCTACTAGTTCTCGGGGTCGAGAAAAGGGTAGGAAGGGAAAGAGGAGGGTAGAAAATAATACTCCCTCTTGTCCACCCTTTTCAGAGATGCCTATGTCTTATCCTCCACCACACGGCTATACTGAGCTGCCACAGCATCACGAGCCGTACACCTTCATTCAGACACCAAGTCTTCCATCACAGGGCCATAGGACTATACGTCCGACATACAGTCCAGCTGCCTCACAACCATCTGCATCGCAGCCATTTACATCACATCCACATGGATCACATCCCTACATATCACAGCCATATGGATCGCATCCATCCATGTCACAGCCACTCGGGTCACAGCCATCGGTATCACATCCACTTGGGTCGCATCCAGCTATGTCGCAGTCACAGGGATCACAACCATCTTCATCATCGACTCCATCTATTGCAGGCCTTCGCCTGCGAGGCAGTAGCTCTGACCCGCCTACACCGTCTTCACATGCCTCTGATACACATGCTTCGGATGGTGATGACGAGGTAGTGCATTATGATCGATATGGCAGGATCATCATAGTCCCAGAGGGTGATGGGTAAGTGTTATTCATTATTTTTGCGTCTATTGATTTGTAACATTTTTACTAAGATATTAATGTGTTTTTATTGTTAAATCGCAGGTTCAGGCCGGGTAATAAGACTACGAAGATAATCACCAATGCCATCAGAAAGCTTTATGATGGCCCTTATGCGACTTGGACTAATTGCCCATTCTCACTGAAGGAGTAAATTTTCAATCAATTTAAGGTATAAATGTTCTTTTAAACAGTTTAATAATTTATAATTATGATATTTTCATCTAATATTTAACTTTTGAAATACATAGCAAGTGTGTATGGGAAGACTGCTATAGCGCGGAAGTGGCTGCAAATTTTCATCATAAAGCTCGCAAGAGATTGGCGGATGCTTTCTCGGATGCTAGAAAGAAGAACAAGAGGCCTGACTGGTTACTTGAGAATTTGTGGAATGATTTGCAAAGGCAATGGCTTACCGCAGAGTTCTTAGAGAGGAGCGAAAAAGGAAAGAAAGCTCGCACATCCGAGAAGGGAGGCTCCTTGAACACTGGAGGTGCGATCAACCTAGGGACAATAAAAAGAAGATTGGTACGTAATTGCTTAAATTATTTTACTTTTCTAAGTATATCTATTCTGTTTATTAACTAAATTAATTTATTTTCAGGAAAAGAAGTATGGGCATCCAATGAGTCATGATGAGCTATTCAAGGAGACGCATATTGTGAAGAAGAAGAAAGAGGAGGATCAAGATAGATGGGTCGAGGACCGGGCCTCGACTGCATATGTAAGCTTTTAATTTTCTTTAAGTATTATAATTTACTTTTATAAAAAATTTGAAATACTGATTTAATTTAAAATAATATAGGGTCGCTACCAAAGTAACATAGAGGAATTCATCCGTAGTCATCCAGCTGGTGAATCGGGTGAGCCAACCCAACCTTCAGACGAGGATGCTGAAAGAATATGGTTGGAGTCTGTTGGCGGTCCAAAATGGGGGAAGGTATACGAGCTTCCTACTAAAAACTTCCATCGCTATAAGTGTGGAATGCGAGGAATAGGGACTTCCTCGCAAGGAGAGCAACTTAATAGGGAGAGCCTCTCCGCTATGCGGGAGACAGTGACAAAGCTCACATCAGAGCTAGAAGCGGCCAAGGAAAGAGAAAGGCTTAGAGATGCTCAATTCCTTAGCATGCAAGCTCAGATCAGAACTCTCCTATCTAGTGGAGCTTTTCTGTTGCCCCGATATCGTGAGTCATCTCCAGAGGGTCGACCTCCATGTGATCGTTCCTTCCGTCCTGCTCGTGATCGTTCCTCCCGTCCTCCCCGTGATCGTGCTTCCCGTCCTCCACAAGACCGTTCTCTATATCGTCTTGTAAATGAAAATTCATCAGACGGTGATGATGATGTTGTAAGAAATACCCCTTGACTTTTATATACTTTGAACTAGATAAATAGAACCAGTTTTGAACTAGTTGTAATTAGTTTTAACTTGGTTTTGGATTTTTATGTTCAATTGAACTTTAATTTGTTAGTTTTAAAGTATTTATTGAATGTTTTGGTTGTTGTTGTTGTGTTGTTGTTATTGTTGTTGTTGTTGTTGTTATTAGGTGTATTGGTATACTGGCAGGTGGTGTAGCTGCCAAAACAGGCATTTTATGCCAAAATTAAACCCAGAAAAATCGACCAAAGTTGGTCGGTTTTTAATAAAAAAAATAAATTATTCCAAAATACCGACCAAAGTTGGTCGGTTAATGAACATTGAATTCCCAGAATTCAACATTACCGACCAACTTTAGTCGGTATTTTGCCTGCACTGTTGAGATTACCGACCATAGTTGGTCGGTAATGTTTAATTTTAATTATTTTAAAAATATATATATTTTCAATTACCGACCAAAGTTGGTCAGTTTTTTTTTAATTTTGATAATTAATAAAAAAATATAATTTAGTTAAACCGATCAACTTTGGTCGGTAAAATTAAATTAATAAAATATGTTTCCGATCAAAGTTGGTCGGTAAGTACTTAAACTTGTCAGATGGTCGTTTTAAGCTACCGACTAAAGTTGGTCGGTAAGTCATTTCGACCATCAAAACATCGTCCACACCGTAATGGTCACGTTTTGGTCGGTAATTGGCCATAACCGACCAACTTTGATCGGTTTTTTTGGTCGGTTTTTAGCGAATTTCTAGTAATCAATTTGCAATCACATCATTTGCAACGCCCATTCACTCAATCCACCACTTCTTACAAAATATATCCAGAAACACATGCATTCATATGTAATATGAACATCCAACTATATATATGCATGCGCATAGGAACATGCATTAGAACTAAAATCAGTAAATGTCAAGTAGGCAGCCCTTCAGCGCCTTAAGCTGGGTAGGGATTCGAGAAGTAATGCATTTGGAGGAAATTGATCCTTGGATAGCTGAGTATATTTCACAAATGGCGTAATGGCCTCCTGGCCACTTGAACTTGTACTTGATTGTCATGCCGATACATGAACTTATATTTTTCTCATTTGAACACTTCAACTTGACGGAATAAATATTAATAAACACTTATTGTTGAACGTGTTCGACAGTCGCTCTGACATGAATACCATGTCACATGATTGGTCTTTATTATATGACATGTGGATTTGTGGGTCCTATATTATTAAAAAAAATTAATCTTCAAAATTTTTAATTTCTTTTTCTTTCTCTTTTTTCTCCACCATACACAGCCAATAGTCCACCAACAACTCCAAACCTCTGCCATTTTCAACCACCATCATCTTCTTCCCCCTATATGAAAGCTTCATAATCAAATCATAATCACCTACCACCGAATCAACCCTCCCCCTTCACCCACCTTTTTTTTCCAATAAAATCTATTGTTGTTCCACCAACCTAAATCATCCAAAAAGCCAACAAACATTTATTTCAAAGTATTTCACTAAATGCCACAGGTATCAGAGCAACCTAATCTTTTCTCAATTCATCTATCAGCTGCAATCTGCTAACTAGGTGTACTATAGAAGAAAGAAGAGAAATGGAAAAGAAAGAAGAAGAGAAAGGGGGGCTGATGGCAACGAATAATGAATGGAGGTACTGGTAAAGAGGAATTGAGGGAGGTTGGGACTAGAAAGGTAGGTGGAGACTAGCAAATAAAAGAAAAGATTATTGAATGGGGAAGAGAAAGGGAAAAAGAAACGGGGAAGGGGAGGGAAAGTAGGATGGAAAATAAATAAAAAATTACAGGATGGGGATGGGAGTTCGCTTGGGAAGATGAGAGAGGTGGGAGGGGAGGGAAAAGAGAAGGGGAGAGAGAAATGTCTTTTTTTCTTTTTCTTTTTTCTTTCTTATTTATATTTTATTCTATTTCTAATATTTTTTTAATAAAAAACAATTCATGCTCCTTGGCAGCGTGATTTGCACACAATTTAGCCATGTCAGTTGTGTTAAGGCTTGGTCAATGGTCAAATGTGTTTATTAATATTCACTCCGTCAAGTTGTGAAAAAAAATATAAGTTCATGTATCGGCTTTACAAACCGATATAAGTTTAAGTGGCCACGAGGCCATTTGGCCTTCACAAATTAAAGGTATGGGGTGAACTGCATACATAAGAGTAAACACAAACGAAACAATAATGGACATAGAGAGAAATCTATAAAATAGAAGACCTACTATGAACCAAAAAAGATGTAGGAGGATAAACTTTACTGGCGTATACCAAATCGAAAGCTTCAAAGAGGGGGAGGGGGGAAACTGAAGTCTCATCCATTTTTAAATGGAATAAATTAATGTGGTGTGGAAGTACACAGAACCATCATATAAAACAGAAAAAAGAAAGAGAAAGAAAGAGAAGAATGGAAGCAAAAGGAAAAAGTAAGCCACAAATAATCTATAAGACAACAAAAACCATCTAAAAGATTCCAATTGAACTTTTATCCAGAAGGCTAAATACTTTACCCCTTAAAAAAGGCAGTCCGGTCCACATAAAATCCCGCATTCACGTAGGGTCCGGTGAAAGACTGCACTTCAAGGGATGTGCTGTAAACAGTCTATCTTAATGCAAGTATTAATTGCAGCCTACCCCTTGAACATTAATAGAAAGAAATTCCAGAAAATAAGTGTTAGTCTGTGCATTTCTGGTAGTTGAAAGAACAATGATCTCTCTACCTGTAACATAATGATTCAAGAGTAAGAGCTAATACTCATCGCACACATGTGGTCATTTATGAGAAGTTCTTTTCACGCACTGTAATGACACTCCAAACTCTTAGAAGTCGATCATATGGAAGCTCCTAGAAAGAAGGAACATTTTACTTTTCCTTCTTTTGTTTTCCCAGGACATTAAGCAGATCACATTGGTCAATTACTGCCTCAATTGCAAAAAAAAAATGCATGTCAAAACAAAGCAGAAAATCATGGGACTCAAAGAGTATTCTTCCTTAGAAAGAAAGAAGAATTCAACTCCTGGCTAAGCTGCATAATAGGAGAGAGCAACTCTTGCAAGTTAAAGAACCATTTGAGAGCGATCCCAACTTCAAGAACAACGAGCTGATTAATACAAATCACATGATTGATAAAGAAGAACCAAATAGGAGAAGTTACCATCTCGCAATCAGAGAGCCGGGGATTTTGCATGATTTCTTTGTTATCATTCAATATCGCTGATCACGCCCAACTATGCCTCATAAAAAGAACTAAGCGGTCGTTGCAAATATATTTCGGCTAATAAGTCCGAAGTCGAATCCCACAAGGAATTAACCTATTAAACACAGCTGCTAGACTCGCACAAATTCACGCAATCAATCTTCGAAAATATTTAAATAACAATTTGGATGTTTACTAACTAAATATTACGTAATGAAAATGCAATAATTAATAACTAACTACTGACGGGTTGTAGACAAGAATTGGAATGATCTAAGGTTATGATTTCCCCTATTATCGGAATTCTTTCCGCTACGTTTTCTATAAATTTGCCTAAGTTTTCTCTACCGATCATGAGCGCTCTGCGTGTTGTAATTCTCTTTTGAGTAACTACCACAATTTACTAGACATATTCTCTCGAATTACGCTAGCCGGAATTAAGTACGGCTCACTCGGATCGCACCAAGGTTTCGTTATCCCTAATCCCACCTTTAAACCCTTCGTATTGATCCCTCATATACGCTAGGAGTGATGTTGTTCAACAACTACCTAAATATGCACTCTCTCCCGAGTAATACATACTAAATAGGCACAGTCAATTGAGGCCCCTTCAATCAACTACAATAATAACGTAGTTGAACAAATAGAGAAAATACTACGGCAAATCTATATTAACGTAACAAGAAAATCATCCTTCAATAGGTTCCATCAAAACCTTAGATTAGGAGTTTAGCTACTTGTTTACCCGAAAAATTAGATAAAGTTAAATTTGTGTATGGTTCTAATGATATGTAATATAATTTGATACAAACTATATAGAGAAATAGAAATACCTATGTTCTTGACTATGAGAATGAGAATAGTGAGCAAGAAGAATGAATAAGATAAAGTAAAACAAGCACAAGGGGATATCTTTCAATATGGGAAGTAATCTTTTGTTACAATGTGTCCATGCCTTATGACCATAATCCCCCCTTTATAGTAGAGGGATCCTACTTTATATACAATAAAAAATATGTAGTGGAGAGCCCATGATGTATTGTCTTTTCCCTAATTCCCGCCAGGATTCTCTCCCTTAGTGCGGTTGTAACGGCCCTGTCTGCGAGCTCGATACTGACTCGAACTCGATATTGGGTCGAGCCATCGGCCTTGACTCGAGCTCGATCCTGACTCGGAGTCTTGATATTCGGGGTGGGTGTCGGTCGGTATGTGAATCTCCGACAACCTTTTGCCTCGTGGTTCGATTTGGTCGTGGTCCCGATAATGATACCGAACTGATCTTTGATCGGTATTGGAGCTCGAATCCTAAAGCCCTTTCTCCGGACCTCGACCTAACCTTACGTAGATACCTTTCGATCGAAGTATTGTTCTCTCAACCAGTCCATACGACTGACTTAATAGGTTTCGACCGCATACAGATATGACGAGAAATGACATGATTTCCAACGGTATGATTAGACATATACAGACATCAGCATTGAGTCCGATCATGACGCACGAGGTAGCTGTCCCGTCGGTTCAGCTTACCGAGGCATTTAATGCGTGTCAGCCGATGTCGGCCATTATGTGAGAATGAACCGCCTCTGTTTAGACCATAAATAGCCCGTCCTAAATCAAACTTAATCTGTTACTCTAATTAAAAAAAACCCAAATTTTCTTACTCTTTCCGCCTTCATTTCGCCGCTTGTAAAGCCACCCTCATCAACGTTTGACACCATAATCCTTGTATCTTCCTTTGCTTTCTTTTAATTATACCTCATGGAAAAAACCTCAAAAACTGTTCCACAGAAGGAGAAATCTTCCTCTTCTCGGCCGTCCGGCGACAAGGCGCCGGTGGAGCCGACTCCCCATGAGTATATTCCTGGCCCGTGTATTCTAAAAATCGATTTTAAGGTTGAAAATCCTTCATCGGTTCCGGGCCGTTGTAAGCATGTGCCGATGTACATGTGCTCGATAACAGAGGGTCATCTCGAGGCCGTGAAGAAAGACTGCAACTGGGGTCCCGAGGTTGTGCTGCAAGTTCCTTCTCCGAAGAGAGCATCATCACTCACGTGGAGGGGTTTTTAAGTGTTTATACCTACCCCTTCACGTTGGGTCCCGTCGACCCAATGATCATTGACTTTTGCAAAAAGTATTAGGTCACCCTTGACCAAATTCACCCTTCTTTATGGCGCATAGTAATCATACTTCGTTTCTTCTCCAACAAGGCCGAGGGGCTGGATTTTACTCTAAATCACCTCATACGATTGTATCGGCCTCAAATCTTTCGAGAACTAATTAGGCTCTACCGCCGGGCAACGAAAGCTTTAATGTAAAGCATTGATGAAGACAAGGATCAGGGTTGGATGGGCCGCTTTATTCGGGTGAGGACCCGTGACCTTATCCCGGAAGAGAAGATGTCGTTCCCCGAGGAATGAAATTTCAACCGTAAGTTATTTTTATAAGACTTTGTTTTTCGTATCTTTCTTCGATTCTGACTGATATCTCTCTCCGATATACAGCTGTCCCTTGGATGCCACAGGCGGTACCTGACCTCGAGGATTGGGTTCGAAAGTTAGCCTCGACTTCCTCTTATGCCGAACGCGCTTGGCGTGATTTGGCAAAAGGTATATGGGAGGCCAAGAATCACGGTAAGGGTCCCTTTTCATATTTTTTGAAACATTTTTTATGCTTCATTCGTTACTGACTTCCAGTCATGCAGACGTGACCAAGGATGCCGTTTTGAGGCCTTCGAGTGGTGAGGAAGGAACCAAGTCCCGATTTCGAAACCGGGGAAAGATAAAAAGCAAAAAACTATTTCTCAGTCAGAGGACCTGTCACGACCCAAAATCCAACTAGTCGTGATGGCACCTAACCTAACCCGCTAGGTAAGCCAACTTTCAATTATCCAATTTCAATAACAATTATTAAAGCAATTTAAGTAAATAATTATCTTAACCTTATACATTCCCCAAGAACTGGTAGTACAAATCATGAGCTTCTAAGAATAGAGTATACAAAGCGAAAATGAAATAAATACATAGTCTGTTTGAATAATACATAAACAGAGCTTTTATAAATCTAAGGCTACCCTGAACAAGAGGCAGCTACAACAGGAATACAGGTACATCTTCAAATCTAGCAACCATCGAACACACCAACAACGACAGCCAATATATGCACGCAATGTGCAGAAGTGTAGTATCAGTACAACCGACCTCATGTACTGAGTAAGTAACAAACCTAGCCTTAGGTTGAAAGTAGTGACAAGCTTGTACCAAGGTCAGGATCCAACTTCCATAACCAACAATAGTTCATAAAAATATTAAACAAGTAATACTAGAAGTAACTCAAAGAATAAATGCTCAGCTAAATCATGACTTGTGAAAATAGTTCTGCTTTTCAAGTACATCAATGAAAACCCAAATTGTTTACCGAAGTTACCAAAAATATGAATAAGTTTGAAAATAATAATTTTCCCAAAAATCCTTTCAATAATAAATGAGATGTTTCATTTTCCTTCGAGATAACCAGTGTAAAACAAATGCATCACTATGCCCATCTGTCAACATGTGTGAGAAATCATGAATAATGTGATATCGTACAGCATGAGGAAAACACATCTCTATGCATATATGTCATGTGTGCAAGTCAATGCAATGTATCTCAAAGATTGTACTCATGTACTCACACTCTCAGAGTACTCAATCTCACTGTCTCGCATTCTCTCTCACTATGCTCAGCACACTCAATCACTCAGCTCTATACAATACTTGTTGCGGCGTGCAGCCCGATCCCTGTTTATAGTCATCTGTGCTCACTGGGGGTGTGTACAGACTCATGAGGGGCTCCTACAGCCCAAGCGCTATAAGCACGGACAACTCACATGCTATAATATCATATCTGGATCCGCACGCCTAACTCACGTGCTCCACGGCCAACTCACGTGCAATAGTATAATATATGGATCCGCACGGCCAACTCATGTGCTGCACGGCCAACTCACGTGCAATAGTATAATATATATAAAGCCAGCATCGCCTGTATAAAAAGCCAGCATGGCCTGCTTCGGGCGGGCAGCCCCAATCCACATAATAATCCTCACAATCAGGCCATCGGCCTCATTCAGTCATCAATCTCTCCAGTCTCTCTCTCATGGGCTCACAATGTCATGAATATAGCCCAAAAATGATGATATGATGTATCAATAAATAATAACAGAGACTGAGATATGATATGTAATGACATGAATATGACTGAGTATAATTTTCAATTTAAAACAAATAATTCACAGCAATATGACCCCTGTGGGTCCCAATAATACTGGCACATAGCCTCAACATGATTTTTAATATGCTTTTCAGCTCAATTTCTTTAACACATAAAACCGCATGGAAAAGGCCAAGATTATTTAACTACAAAATTTCACAGAAATAATTATGTCATAATTTTTATAGTGCACGCCCACACGCCCGTCGCCTAGCATGTGCGTCACCTCCCAACAATTCACATAATACATATATTCAGGGTTCATACTCTCAATTCCATGATTAGAAGAGTTACTTACCTCGAACAAGCCAAATCCAATGTCGAGCAAGCTAAGCAATGCTCCAGAAATTCCATTCTGCGTGTATCAACTTCCAAACGGCTCGAATCTAGTCATAATTAATTTGACTCAGCTCACAAAAATAATAGGAATTAATTCCATATCAAAATATTAATATTTTTCAAAAATCCGAAATGTTGCCCCAAAAATACCTGTGGAGCCCACGTCTCGAAATCCAATAAAACTCACAAAATCCGAACCCCCATTCAATCACGAGTCCAACCATATCAAAATTACTCAAATTCGATCACAACTCGGCCTTCAAATCCTCAATTAAAGTCTATGAATTTTTCTACTATTTTCAATCCAAAACACTAATTTGTTGATAAAAACAATAATAGATTCGTGTAATTTAACCAAAACCGAGTTAGAATCACTTACCCCAATCCATATGGTGAAAAGCGCCTCAAACATCTCTTCAATCCGAACTTCATAGCTCCAAATGTGTTAAAATGGCCGAAACCTCAAAATATATGTTCTGTCCAGGAATTTACTCTTCGCGACCACGGAAAATGCTTCGCGATAGCAAAGCACAAAATTTTTCAGCCCCAAAATTTCTATTTGCGATCGCGAAAAATGCTCCGCGGTCGCGAAGAACAAACTCCCTAACTCTTCCAGACAACCTCTAGTATAATGGTCATAACCCTTTATACAAAGCTCCAAATTGCAATTGGTTTAATTTTCTGAAAACTAGACACCAAGGGCTATAACTTTCATTTGTTTCTCATCTCTCAATTCCTTATAGATTGTTAGATATAATCTTCCAAAATCAGCCCTGTGCAACAGAGATTTCCAAACTCTTCCCAGACAGCCTATAGTGCATCCACCATAACGTTTTATACACAACTCCAAATGACAAATGGTTTACAATTCAGAATATTAGACATCAAGGGCTACAACTTTCATTTTTGGATCATCTCCAAATTCCTTATAGATTGCGAGATATAAGCTTCCAAATTCAGGTCAGTGCAACAGAGATTTTGTTCTACGCGATCGCGAAAGAGCTTCCGCGATTCACAAGATTCCAACTTGTTGTTTGCTCTTCGCGAACGCAACCCAATGTTCGCGATCGCAATGCACACCTCTGTAGGCAGAAATCAGCAACTAAAAATGGTCTAGAAATGGTCCGAAACTCACCCGAGTCCCCTCGGGACCTCAACCAATTATACCAACAAGTCCTAAAACATCATACGAACTTAGTCGAAGCCTCGAATCACATCAAACAACGCTAAAACTACGAATCACACCTCAATTCAAACCTAATAAACTTTGAACTTTCAAATTCTATATCTTATGCCGAAATACATCAAATTAATCCGGAATGACTTCAAATTTTGCACACAAGTCATAAATGGCATAATGAAACTATTCCAATTTTCAGAATCGGATTCTGACCTCGATATCAAAAAGTCAAACCCCCGGTCAAACTTCCCAAAAATTCAATTTTCGGCATTTTGAAGCCTAATTCCACTACGGACCTCCAAATAATTTTTCGGGCACGCTCCTAAGTCCAATATCACCATACAGAGTTATTGGAATCATCAGAATTAAATTTCGAGTTCGTTTACACATAAGTCAACATCCGGTCACTATTTTAACTTAAGCTTTAAACCTTAGAACTAAGTATTCCAATTCATTCCAAAATAACACTGGACCCGAACCAATTGCCCCGGCAAGTCACACAACAACTGTAAAGCCCAATTTGAGCAATAAATGGGGAAACGGGGCTGTAATACTCAAAACGATCGGTCGAGTCGTTACATTCTCCCCCACTTAAACATACGTTCGTCGCTGTAATACTCAAAAACGATCGGTCGAGTCGTTACATTCTCCCCCACTTAAACATACGTTCGTCCTCGAACGTGCCAAGAGTTGTTTCCAAGCCATCAAATAACTGGTCCATCTTACCACACATGTACTCGGGGTGATCTCACGCCATCCTATTCTATATAGGCCTGACCACACAATATAACTGAAAATCGTTAATTTAACCTTAGCCCAAAACCCATGGAGCAAAATTTCTAACATCCAAAATTCTTTTCAAGACCTGAATCTCACATCTACACACTGTATAAGTCCGAACAAGCTGCATCGAGCTATAACTATAACCACATATATAATCACCCAGCATATTACATAACTCACATGCTCGTAGCACCATTCCTGATCACAGTAACTACTCCAAAACCAACCAAGTACTAGTATTAAACCCCATATCGAACCAAACTTCATCCCAAAACCTTCGTACACCGTTGATAATAAAAGAAACACGCAAAAATCTCAGGACTCCTTATCAGATCAACAAGTCATGGAGCTCTCTCGCCCCAACCAGAACCGTAATCACTTTCTAAGCCGAATTTCAATATTATCCTCCCGAATATACCGTTTCAAACCTGATAGTACCCATTCCAGGTCTAATGACCTTATTTTACTAAACACATCTATTCTACAGATATGCCGCACCAATATAACTCAGAGCCACAACCCGTGCCATCCGTGCACCCATACGCAACAATTCAAATATACTCAAATGCTCATATTGTTCAAATTCCGCCATAAGCCCCCCAATAAAAACCGCACCATGTGTGCACATAACCAATGAATCACAACTCCTCGTAGCATAAAGGAGTAACTCACAGATTATTTCAGAACACGAATAAGTTCAACATCAACCGAATGGCACGTCCCTAAATAATAGTAGTATGGAGCCAACCATCCCGGCTCGGTGTAGAATACACATCCTAATTGGGCCTATCAATGGACCCCCAAATCACTCTGGTTACCCACAAATAGATAATAACCCCTCCGAAAATCCATAATGACTGAATCATAATACATTCTATCATCTGGCTAGCTCCGACCACAACTTCACAGTCCACAACCATGAAATAATTTGTTCCTCACAACTCCTAGCCTCCAAATCCATAGAACACACACACCATCATTTCTGGTTCCATCTCCACCGCCCGAATGTCTAACACATCTCTCATACACGATCATCCCACGAGGAATATTTCTAAAATTCTTCTGTGCCACAAGGCAAAATTTGAACATCAGCAGTCGATCAACCAGGAAAATGCCGCAATACCTATGAAATATCCATAATTCAAAACATAGTGCACCTTCTGAAATGTACACTCTACTCACGCAATACCAAATAGTTATAGCATTTATCTAAACATCGAAAACTGCTTATGCCCTCTAAGAATTTATGACCTCCCTTTCAAAGCCAAACCATGACCTTGCACATGCCAACATTAATCCCACACAACACACCACATCTATTATGCCATCATGTGACAAGCATAAGAATCCCATTATTAACTTTGAGTCACCAATAATTTACATACCCTTTTAGTTAGAAACCTTTCTCTTGCTTCTTTTCAGGAGGAAATCACAATACACAACACTTTCTCCATACCGGTAGAAACCATCAAGAATACTTTGGAATCCATTTGCACAACTAAGCCATCAGGACCGAATCTCTCCAACTCAATCAAGCCACGCAGGTCACCAAACCCAAGAATATTGCCACCAAAACATCTATAAAGTCTTACCACGACGTAATTACCCAAAGGATCGATCCTACCATTACCATACTGGTCCAGTCTACTACCAGTTGTCCTATTTCTCCGAGTCCCTTCCGAATTTGCCTCCAAATTGATACTCCTCCTTGCTAAAACACCACGATCTTTAACCACAACTCACCCCACAACCTAATATAGAACCACAACGCCCTACGGCGCATAAGCAATTGTACTCTTCTTAAGCACCTTTAAAACTACTACAACTGTAACCCTTACTCTGAGAATACCTTATGTGAATTTGAAATTGTTCTTCTTACCTTCCTTATATAAAAGTGTAGAATCCATAGTCATACAGAATTCCCGCAAGTCCAGGCACCATCAAATGAAAATTTCAGATTTTAACCATACGCAAACCCAGAAACTTTCTCAATTGCTATATATAATTCTCATACCCACTAGAATTTTCTCGGGAGTCACCCACTTTGCTCAAATTTATTGCACCGTCCAAATGGGCCAAAAGATACGTGCCCCATTAGCACAACAACACTCAAAGAAGTAACTCTACTTTAACACCACCTATCAAATTCATACTCTGTGCGCACTACATCATTCACCCATAACAACTCACTCATCCCACGATTTTCATATACTCATAAGTGCAATATAACTCGTATCCAGGAATTTCCTTATTCGAGTCATTATTGATCTCAACTTCTACAAGTCATAACTGACCCACCAGTATGCCTCAGCCCAAAACTAAACCTTTATATATAATCAGGAAATTGAATTATCAATAGCAGGCTCCCCCACTTGGATCAAAGCAATAGATTAAAACATTCCATATCCTACAATACCAATACTCTATTATGATCATAATTCCACAGTCAGTTCAACGAAACTACTTCTCAAACTCATGCAACGCCAACCATAAAAATACCCCAAATCATCTGATAAGCTCGCAATCATTCTCTTGACAATCAAGTCAACTTTCTCAACCAGATTCAAATTAAAATCTCCACACATATGCCCCACGGGCAAAAAAGAAACTCTCCACTCATATCATAAAGAATACACCTACATAGATTACTCTGCAGGAAATAACCCACCTGCTTAACCTCAAATTGGTATCTTGATATACCCTTTCGCAGTCATAATTACTATGCAATCACTTAGTCTATTTGAGTCCAAACTCACTAACCAGACATGAGAATTTAATTTGTCCCTAAATTTAACAACGTGAAAGATCCATCAAAATATTCACATTCAAGACTGTATATCACATCAAAATGAAAATCAAGCACCCAATGGCCTTCCTTTACATTTCAAGGAAACACTTCTCGTCACATTCAAATCATCTTAACACATCCCGCAGTTACATCATACTCATCACAAAGCCATTCCACCGTTCATCGAGCCACAAATTCCACTGTAGGGTCATTACCGGACATATGAGTCCAATTGTACAGGTTACAACTGAAGCTACCGAGCTCAAGCTACGGTCTAACCATGGCCTCAAGTCCTCCAGACTGGCCTATCACCAAAATACAAAATACTCACCTCGAACTTCGTTCATAGAATCACAAGCCGGTGATGCACAACTGATACAGAGCGCTCATGTACGCATACGAATACGTGGAAGGAATTCAAAGAGTTATGTCTCAAGCTGAATCAATTCCACACGATAAGGAAAGAAAGATGGAAAATTATCCTAAATGCCATGTAGCCTCTCGAAGATACGTATGGACGTCATCATACCGATCTGCAAGACTCTACTAGACACTTGCTCATGACTTGTAGAACATATGAACCTAGAGCTCTCATACCAACTTGTCACAACCTAAAATCCAACTAGTCGTGATGACACCTAACCCAACCCACTAGGTAAGCCAACTTTCAATTATCCAATTTATATAACAATTATTAAAACAATTTAAGTAAATAATTATCTTAACCTTATACATTCTCCAAGAACTGGTAGTACAAATTATGAGCTTCTAAGAATAGAGTATACAAAGCGAAAATGAAATAAATACATAGTCTGTTTGAATAATACATAAACAGAGCTTTTATAAATCTAAGGCTACCCTGAACAAGAGGCAACTACAACAGGAAAGCAAGTACTTCTTCAAATCCGACAACCATCGAACACAGCAACAATGACAGCCAATATCTGCACGCAATGTGCAGAAGTGTAGTATCAGTATAACCGACCCCATGTACTGAGTAAGTAATAAACCTAGCCTTAGGTTGAAAGTAGTGACGAGCTTGTACAAAAGGTCAGGGTCCAACTTCCATAACCAACAATAGTTCATAACAATATTAAACAAGTAGTACCAGAAGTATCTCAAAGAATAAATGCTCAGCTAAATCATGACTTCTGAAAATAGTTCTGCCTTTCAAGTACATCAATGAAAACCCAAATCGTTTACCGAAGTTACCAAAAATATGAATAAGTTTGAAAACAATAATTTTCCCAAAAATCCTTTCAATAATAAATGAGATGTTTCATTTTCCTTTGAAAGAACCAGTGTAAAACAAATGCATCACTATGCCCATCTGTCAATATGTGTGAGAAATCATGAATAATGTAATGTCGTACAGCATGAGGAAAACACATCTCTATGCATATATATCATGTGTGCATGTCAATGCAATGTATCTCAGAGATTGTACGCATGTACTCACACTCTCAGAGTACTCAATCTCACTGTCTCGCATTCTCTCTCACTATGCTCAGCTCACTCAATCACTCAACTCTATACAATACCTGCTGCGGCGTGTAACCCGATCCCTATTTATAGTCAGCTGCGCTCACTGGGGGTGTGTACAGACTCATGAGGGGCTCCTACAGCCCAAACGTTATAAGCACGGACAACTCACGTGCTATAATATCATATCTGGATCCGCACGGACAACTCATGTGCTATAATAATATCTGGATCTGCACGACCAACTCACGTGCTATAGTATCTTTTTGGGCGCTATATATATATATATATATATATATATATATATATATCACGCGCAATAGTATAATATATATAAAGCTAACATGTCCTGTTGCGGGCGGGCAGCCTCGATACACATAATAATCCTCACAATCAGGCCCTCAGCCTCATTCAGTCATCAATCTCTCCAGTCTCTCTCTCATGGGCTCACAATGTCATGAAAATAGCCCAAAAATGATGATATGATGTATCAATAAATAATAACAGAGACTGAGATATGATATGTAATGACATGAAATATGACTGAGTATAATTTTCAATTTAAAACAAATAATTCACAGCAATATGACCCCTGTGGGTCCCAATAATACTGGTACATAGCCTCAACAAGATTTTTAATATGCTTTTCAACTCAATTTCTTTAACACATAAAACTACATGGAAAATGCCAAGATTATTTAACTACAAAATTTCACTGAAACAATTATGTCACAATTTTTATAGTGCACGCCCACACGCCCGTCACCTAGCATGTGCGTCATCTCCCAACAATTCACATAATACATATATTCAGGGTTCATACCCTCAACTCCAAGATTAGAAGAGTTACTTACCTCGAACAAGCCAAATGCAATGTCGAGCAAGTTAAGCAATGCTCTAGAAATTCCTTTATGCGCGTATCAACTTCCAAACGGCTCGAATCTAGTCATAATTAATTTGATTCAGCTCACAAAAATTATAGGAATTAATTCCATATCAAAATATTAATATTTTCCAAAAATCTAAAATTTCGCCCCAAAAATCGCATGTGGGGCCCACGTCTCGGAATCCGATAAAACTCACAAAATCCGAATTCCCATTCAACCACGAGTCCAACCATACCAAAATTACTCAAATCCGACCACAACTCGGCCTTCAAATTTTCAATTAAAGTCTATGAAGTTTTCTACAATTTTCAACCCAAAACACTAATTTGTTGATAAAAATAATAATAGATTCGTGTAATTTAACCAAAACCGAGTAAGAATCACTTACCCCAATCCATAGAGTGAAAATCGCTTCAATCCGAGCTCCATAGCTCCAAACTCCCCAACTCTTCTAGACAACCTCTAGTATAATGTTCATAACATTTTGTACAAAACTCCAAATTGCAATTGGTTTAACTTTCTGAAAACTAGACACCAAGGGCTATAACTTTCATTTGTTGCTGATCTCCCAATTCCTTATAGATTGTTAGATGTAAACTTCCAAAATCAGCCCTGTGCAACAGAGATTTTCAAATTCTTCCCAGACAGCCTATATTGTATCCACCATAACGTTTTATACACAACTCCAAATGACAAATGGATTACATTTTTGAAAACTAGACACCAAGGGCTACAATATATATCTTCTGTCCAGGCATTTACTCTCCGCGATCGCGGAAAATGCTTCGCGATAGCAAAGCACAAAATTTTTCAGCCCCAAAATTTCTATTTGCGATCGCGGAAAATGCTTCGCGGTCGCGAAGAACAAACTCCCTAACTCTTCCAGACAACCTCTAGTATAATGGTCATAACCCTTTGTACAAAGCTCCAAATTGCAATTGGTTTAATTTTCTGAAAACTAGACACCAAGGACTATAACTTTCATTTGTTTCTCATCTCTCAATTCCTTATAGATTGATAGATATAATCTTCCAAAGTTAGCCCTGTGCAACAGAGATTTCCAAATTCTTCCTAGACAGCCTATAGTGCATCTACCATAATGTCTTATACACAACTCCAAATGACAAATGGTTTACAATTCAGAATATTAGACATCAAGTGCTACAACTTTTATTTTTGGATCATCTCCAAATTCCTTATAGATTGCGAGATATAAGTTTCCAAAGTCGGGTCAATGCAGCAGAGATTTTGTTCTATGCGATCGCGAAAGAGCTTCCGCGATCGCTGTTCACAAGGTTCCAAACTGTTGTTTGCTCTTCGCGAACGCGACCCAATGTTCGCGATCGCGATGCACACATCTGTTGGCAGAAACCAGCAACTAAAAATGGCCTAGAAATGATCTGAAACCACCCTGAAACTCACCCGAGCCCCCTCGGGACCTCAACCAATTATACCAACAAGTCCTAAAACATCATACGAACTTAGTCGAAGCCTCGAATCACATCAAACAACGCTAAAACTACGAACCGTACCTTAATTCAAGCCTAATGAACTTTGAACTTTCAAATTCTATATCTTGTGCCCTCCCAAAAATTCAACTTTCGACATTCAAGCCTAATTCCACTACGGACCTCCAAATAATTTTTCGGACACGCTCCTAAGTACAAAATTACTATACGGAGCTATTGGAATCATCAGAATTAAATTTTGAGATCGTTTACACATAAGTCGATATCCGGTCACTATTTTAACTTAAGCTTTAAACCTTGAAACTAAGTGTTCCAATTCATTCCAAATCCTCACCGTACCCGAACCAATTGCCCCGGCAAGTCACAATAACTGTAAATCCCAATTTGAGCAGTAAATGGGGGAACATGATTGTAATACTCAAAACGATCGGTCGGGTCGTTACAAGACCCCAAGCCCAAAACGCAAAGGGTGAGGAAGAAGGTAATCGCTCTTGCGATGGACTCGGTCCAATGACTGAGAGATGAAGAAGAAGAAGATGATGCTCTGACACTGGTGGTCCGATCTGCGAAAGCCATCGAGGTTACCAGACCTTCTGAGCTGATTGAGGCGGCACCGGTCAAGGCCGGTTCTGATACCCCGAGGCTCGATCAGAGCATCCCGAGTGATTCGCTTGGGACCATGATAGTGGGTCATTCGCCTTCTCTTTCGACCTTTTCTGAGGAGGCGTTAAGGGAAGCTCGAGAATTGAAGACCACCGATATGGCAGAGGCTCTAGTGCAGGGGATCCTTTTCGGGATTGCTTCGCTGGAGTCGATGATGCCTCCGATGTTAGTGACCCTTCCATTCTCCTAGAAGAGTCCCAACGTTTTATTTCTCGGGTAAGGATTTTATTGCGCTTGGTTTCTTTGTTCTTTTCTAAACTTGGCTTGCGTTTTTTCCCTTTTGTGTAGGCCCTTAGCAAGTTTCGAGCCGATCTCACCCAGTGTGAGGCCGAGCTTAAAAAGGTCTCGGGGGAGAGAGATGCTCTGAAGCTTCTTTGCGGCCGAAAGGAAGAGGTTATAAAGGACCTCCAAGCAGATTTGGCCAAGGCTCGTGAAGAAGAGGCCGAACTAGATAAAAAGGTGAGCATCGTTCTTTTAGAGTATGGATTCGACCCAACTATGGAAGCTAACCCTTCGTTATCTCAGTTGCAACAAAAGATTGAAAAGATCGGGTTGCTTCGGGGAGAAGTCGATCAAATGAAGGCCGAATGTGATCGGTGGAAGGAGACTATCGACCACCTGGCTACAGAAAAAGAAACTAGTATCGGCCGATGTTCAGCTTCGAGGCATCAAGAAAAAAAGTTCAGCTCAGGCTAGGAGGATCGATGAGCTTGAAACAGGGCTTGCTGAGGCCAAGGCGGAGATCGAGTCATCGAAACTCATGGCGGACAAGTTCATTGATGTGTATCAGGCCGATGCTGAGGCTGCTCAAATGCAGCTAAGGGAGGCTTCTGACCGAGAGCAACGGGTTACTGACTTGGCAAAGTGCCAATCCCGGAAGGAAACCCTCGAGGAAATTCATACTCGAGGTTTTGAACTTTCCGACGAGATTGCCCGAGGTAAGGCACTCGAAGTTGAAGCCAGGCAGCTTGTTTATTTCGATGACAAAGATGATGAGGAAGAAGGCATTCAGGGAGAGTCCGATGAGGAGCCTGAAGGGGAAGCAGCTCCTGAAGGAGATATTGACACCGGCCGTAGTTAGGACTTAGTTTCTTTTGAATGTCTTCTCATTTTCATGCTCAAACGTGTTTTTGCTTTTGTGAAGATTTTGTTATTGCAACCTAGTCTTACAGCGGTTCTTTGAGCTGAGTTATCTTGAATTTTGGAGTAATGGAACCCTTTCGGTCTGTTCTAAGTGAGAACAGAGCCTCCAACTCTCGTTGTGTTAGTCCCTAAGCTAGTGATTGTTTCGAACTCAAACTCGATGTAAGATAGCCCTTAGGCTTAATGATTGAGTGAGTGTTTGCTTCGAACTCGAACTCAAAGTATCTTAGCTCGTAGGCTTTTTATGATCGAGTGAGTGGTTCGCTCGAACTCGATATAAGATAGCCCTTAGGCTTAATGATTGAGTGGGTGTTTGCTTCGAACTCAGACTCAAAGTACCTTAGCTCGTAGGCCTTTTATGATCGAGTGAGT
The DNA here is from genome assembly GCF_000715075.1 of Nicotiana tabacum. Taxonomy (NCBI): domain Eukaryota; kingdom Viridiplantae; phylum Streptophyta; class Magnoliopsida; order Solanales; family Solanaceae; genus Nicotiana; species Nicotiana tabacum. The sequence continues at coordinate 12,523,645 of NC_134094.1, read as the reverse complement.
GGTTTGCTTGAACTCGATGTAAGATAGCCCTTAGGCTTAATGATTGAGTGAGTGATTGCTTCGAACTCGAACTCAAAGTATCTTATCCCGTAGGCCTTTTATGATCGAGTGAGTGGTTCGCTCGAACTCGATGTAAGATAGCCCTTAGGCTTAATGATTGAGTGAATGATTGCTTCGAACTCGAACTCAAAGTATCTTAGCCAGTAGGCCTTTTATGATCGAGTGAGTGGTTCACTCGAACTTGATGTAAGATAGCCCTTAGGCTTAATGATTGAGTGAGTGATTGCTTCGAACTCGGACCCAAAGTACCTTAGCATGTAGGCCTTTTTATGATCGAGTGAGTGGTTTGCTCAAACTCGATGTAAGATAGCCCTTAGGCTTAATGATTGAGTGAGTAATCGCTTCGAACTCGAACTCAAAGTATCTTAGCCCGTAGGCCTTTTATGATCGAGTGAGTGGTTTGCTCGAACTCGATGTAAGATAGCCCTTAGGCTTAATGATTTAGTGAGTGATTGCTTCGAACTCGAACTCAAAGTATCGTAGCCCATAGACTTTTTGATGGTGGTTGGCCCTTAAGCTTGTTTGAATCATGAAGTAGGAAGAGCTCTTCAAAGTAAGCGATATCTGAGAAGAAGAAATTTTCCTATATAAGTCATTATACATATGTTTGTATCTTGTGCCAGAGTTCGAGCAAAACTACATGGGCATGGTTCGTTTTGACCATTTGACCCTTACACTTTTCTCTATCGAGACCCTGCCCGACATGAATTTGATACGAAATAGATTTCTTGTGTCCAGCTTGATTTATTCGATGGTAGCCCCCCAGTATTCGGGGTTGATTATGAAGAAGCCTCGGATACTATAGAATTTCCCTCAGGTAGCACATAGTTGTTGCCTCGTTAAAAACCTTGCCGGAAAAACCTATTTGGGATAAAAGCCGAACTAAGGGGAAAAAGTGTACGACGCGTGCTTTAAAACCAGAGGTCTTGATGTATTTTATCGAATTCCTATAATGAGTTAGTGTCGAATATATATATATAGGTGATAGAAAGGAGAAAATCATACCTTAACAATAATATCGTTTGAGAAGCGATATGTTCCAATTGTTTGGTAACTGTTTGCCATCCATTGTTCCGAGTTTATAAGACCCTTTTCCGACTATATCGAGGACTTGATAGGGTCCTTCCCAATTCGGGCCGAGCTTCCTTTCATTAGGATCTCGAGTGTTGATGGTGACCTTCCTTAGGACCAAATCCCCGGTCTTGAAATGGCGGAGTTTGGTTCTTCTATTGTAGTACCTTTCGATTCGTTGTTTTTGTGCAGCCATTCGAACCAGTGTCGCTTCTCATTTTTCATCTAATAATTCGAGGCTAGTATTCATAGCCTCGCAGTTCGACTCTTCCGATATATGTCGGAACCTTGCGCTAGGTTCTCCGACTTCGACTGGGATTAAAGCTTCGGAGCCATACACTAAAGAAAACGGAGTCGCTCCCGTACTGGATTTAGATGTTGTCCGATATGCCCAAAGGACCTCGGGTAGAATTTCTCTCCACTTTCCAAAGAGCTTCGTTCAATCTTTTCTTCAGGTTTTGGATGATAGTCTTGTTCGTTGATTCGGCTTGTCCGTTCCCGCAAGGATGATATGGTGTTGACAATATTCTTTTTATTTTATGGTCTTCGAGAAATTTTGTCACTTTACCGCCGATAAATTGCTTACCATTGTCGCATGTTATTTCTGCTGGTATCCCAAATCGACACATGATGTGGTCCCAGATGAAATCTATAACCTCTTTTTCTCTCACCTTTTCGAACGCCTGTGCTTCAACCCATTTAGAGAAATAGTCAGTCCTAAACAAAATGAATTTAGCTTTACCCGGGACCGATGGTAGAGGGCTGACGATATCCATTCCCCATTTCATGAATGGCCATGGAGAAATGACCGAATGAAGCTGCTCTCCAGGTTGATGGATCATCGGTGAAAACCTTTGACATGTATCACATTTTCGAACGAACTCCTTAGTGTCCTTCTCCATGCTATCCCAGAAGTACCCTGCTCTGATGATTTTGCGAATTAATGGTTCGGCGCCGGAGTGGTTTCCACAAATGCCTTCATGGACCTCTCATAAAACATAATCGGTGTCTCCTGGTCCCAAGCATACTGCTAGTGGTCCTTCGAACGTCCTTCTGTATAATGTTCCATCTTCAACCAACGTGAATCGAGCAGCCTTGGTTCGTAGAACCCTCGATTCTTTAGGGTTCGATGGGAGTTTTCCGTTCTTTAAGTATTCAATATACATATTCCTCTAATCCCAAGTTAAGCTCGTGGAATTTATCTCGGCATGCCCCTCCTCGATTATAGATCTCGAGAGTTGAACGACAATCCCCGAGTTAATCTTATCTTCCTCGACAGACGACCCCAAATTTGTGAGTGTGTCGGCCTCACTGTTTTGTTCTCGAGGCACATGTTGTAGGGTCTATTCTTTGAAACAGTGTAGAGTTACCTGTAATTTGTCCAAATAACTTTGCATCCAATCTTCTCGAACCTCGAAAGTTTTATTTACTTGGTTCACCACTAGTAAAGAGTCACATTTGGCTTCAATGACTTCTTCTCCCAGGCTTTTAGCTAGCTCGAGACCTGCAATCATGGCCTCGTACTCGGCCTCATTGTTAGTTAATCTAGTGGTTTTGATGATTGCCTAATAATGCCACCTGTGGGAGGTTTCAGTATGATGCCAAGCCCGGACCCTTTCACATTTGAAACACCATCTATGTAGAGGGTCCAAACCTCCGACGACGTACCCGATTTTAATAAGAGTTCCTTTTCAACTTCGGGTACGAGGGTTGGCGTGAAATCGGCCACGAAGTCTGCTAAAATTTGAGACTTGATAGTCGTACGGGGTTGATATTCGATATCGTACCCACTGAGTTCGACGGCCCATTTGGCCAATCGACCCGATAATTCGGGCTTGTGCAAAATATTACGAAGTGGGTAAGTGGTTAAAATGCATATGGGGTGACATTGAAAGTATGGTCTTAACTTTCTAGAGGCGCTTATTAGTGCAAGTGCCAATTTCTCTAAGACTTACATAATAAATAGGAAACTGTGTACCTTGCTCTTCTCGAACTAGGACGCCCCTTAGTGCGATTTTCGATACCGCCAAGTATAAGTAAAGCTTCTCATCTATCTTCGGAGTGTGAAGTAGTGGTGGGCTCGATATGTACCGCTTCAATTGTTCTAGTGCCTGTTGGCATTTCGGGGTCCAAGTGAAATCGTTTTTCTTTTTGAGTAGGGAGAAGAATTTGTGGCTTCGATCTGATGACCTCGAAATGAATCGGCCTAAGGCAGCTATCCGTCTGGTTAGCCTTTGCACTGCTTTCACACTATCCACGACGGTGATATCTTCAATGGCTTTAATTTTGTCGGGGTTGATCTCGATTCCCCTATTCGATACCATGAAACCAAGGAACTTGCCTGATCCAACCCCGAAAGCATATTTCTTGGGGTTGCGCTTCATGTTGTATTTCCTTAAGATCTTGAACGTTTCCTGCAAATGAGTCAAATGGTCCTCTGCGCGCAGGGACTTAACTAGCATGTCATCAATGTAAACTTCCATCGACTTACCTATTTGTTCTTCGAACATTTTATTCATTAGGCGTTGGTATGTAGCTCCTGCGTTTTTTAGCCCGAATGACATTGCATTATAGCAATAGGTTCCATACTTGGTGATAAATGAAGTCTTTTCCTGGTCCTCCAGGTTCATTCGAATTTGATTGTACCCGGAATAGGCGTCGAGAAAAGTAAGGATCTCGTGGTCGGTTGTGGCATCGATCATGCGATCGATGCTAGGTAGTGGAAAAGAATCTTTTGGGCATTCTTTGTTTAGATATTTATAATCTACGCACATTCTAAATTTGTTCCCCTTTTTAGGGACTACAACTACGTTGGCTAACCACTCGGGCTATTTTACTTCCCGAATTGACCCTACTTTGAGACGTTTAGTTACCTCATCCTTTACAAATGCGTGTTTTATCTCGGACTGAGATCTTCCTTTTTGTTTCACCAGTTTGAACCTAGGGTCCAAGCTCAGCTGGTGCATTGTTATCGACGGTGGGATCCCTGCCATGTCTAAATGGGACCGAGCAAAACAATCTATGTTATCGATAAGAAATTAAATAAGTTTTTTCCTGAGTTCGGGGGTCAATCCCGTTCACAGGTATACCTTTCTCTCGGGCAGATATTTGATTAATATAACCTGCTCCAGTTATTCGATCATAGATTTGGTGGCGTCGGAGTCGTCGGGGACGATAAAAGTTCGAGGTGTCAGAAACTCTCCCTCGTCATCCTCTATTTCCCGCTTCACCGATTCAGTCGAGACTGCTAGTTGTGATTGCTATTTGGTTTCTCGTCTATCTTTAGTGCTCGATCTTTCCGAGGCCAATAACGTTGGTATCGGTGTTACCTCATCGACCGCAAACATTTCCTTCGCAGCATGTTGCTCCCCGTATACTGTTTTCACGCCGTCCGACGTAGGGAATTTCATTACTTGGTGGAGGGTCGAAGGCACTGCCCTCATATTGTGGATCCAAGATCTTCCGAGTAGGGCATTATATCTCATGTCGCCTTCGATTACGTGGAACTTGGTATTTTGGATGGTTCCAGCCACATTCACGGGTAGAATAATTTTACCTTTAGTCGTTTCACTAGCCATGTTGAAGTCTTTCAATACCCGAGCTGCTGGTACGACTTGATTCGGCAAACCGTGCTACTCCACTACCCAAGATCAGATGATATTCGCAGAGCTACCTGGATCCACTAGAACACGCTTAACTTGAACTTTATTTACTAGGATAGAAATTACCAGAGCGTCGTTGTGAGGGTGAGAAATGCCTTTCGCTTCTTCGATTTCGAATGATAAAGTGCCTTCGGGTACATGACCTCGAGTCCGCTTCTCCCTTGTGGCCGGTACCTTGACGCGTTTGAGTACAGGTCCATGTAGAGTATCGACCCCACCGATGATCATATGGATGATATGTTGAGGTTTCTCTTGTTTATCTTTTCTGTTGGCGTCCCTTTCTCTGAAGTAATTCTTGGCTCGGTCACTGAGGAACTCATGAAGGTGGCCTTCATTGAATAGACGGGCTACCTCCTCTCTTAATTGTCTGCAATCATCGGTCATGTGGCCATGTGTACCATGATATTTGCACATTGAATTTGGATTCCTTTAGGAGGGAACGGTTTGCATGGGTCGGGGCCATCTAGTATCTTTGATTCTTCCGATCGTCGATATAATGTCCGATGCATCGACGCTAAAATTGTACTCCGATAGCCGATGTGCCTCTATAGGATCGGCATATTTGTCAAAGCCACTCTTGCTCATAAGCCCCCGTGAATTTTGTCCTCGATCACTCCTTCGATTGTTCCGGGCGGCATTGCGTGTCGAACCGTTATTCATCCGATCCGTGATGTATGGTTGATATCGGTCTCTGTTAGACCTCTGCACTCTGTCGATGTCCCTCCGGTTTTTAATAGCCGACCCGTTCTGATGCAAGGGTCCGGAAGGAGCTCCTAATTGGTCGTCCTCGACCCTGATTTTTGACTAATATCGATTGTGTACATCTGCCCAAGTTATTGCCAGATACTCGGTCAAATTTTGCTTCAGCCGACGTGATGCTATTGAACTTTGCTCGTTCAACCCTTGGGTGAAAGCTTGGATGTCCCGGTCGTTTGTGACCGGTGGAAAATCCATGTGTTCCATTTGAAATCAGGACACGAACTCCCTTAGCATTTCGTTATCCCTTTGCCTTACTTTGAAAAGATCTGATTTTTTTGTTGTAACCTTTATGGCACCAGCGTGTGCCTTCAAAAACGAATCTGCTAACATTGCGAATGAGTCTATGAAATTTGGTGGCAGGTTGTGATACCAAATCATCGCCCTTTTAGAGAGGGTCTCTCCGAAAATATTTTCAATAAAACGGATTCGATTTCATCATCCTCTAGATCGTTGCCTTTGATGGCACATGTGTAAGAGGTGACGTGTTCGTTGGGATCGGTCGTACCGTTATACTTGTGGATTTCGGGCATACAAAATTTTTTGGGGATTGGTTTTGGGGTTGCACTCGAGGGGAAAGGTTTTTGTACGGATTTTTTGGAATCCAACCCTTTTATCATTGGCGGAGCCCCTGGGATCTGATCGACCCTGGAATGACATATTTCTACTTTTTTATCGTTGGCTTCGATTCTCTTTGTGAACTCCTAAAGTATTTTAGCAATTTCGGGAGTAGTCCCCGATTCTTGCTCGTTTGACCTTATGACTGGCTCCGTTCTGTGGGCAATTTCTCGAGGTTGACTGGGCTCTGGCCTACTCGGTAGCTGGGTTTGGCTCTGCAACTGAGCTATCACTACTTGTTGGGCTTGTAACATTTCAAAGATCATACGCAAGCTGACTCCGATCTCCTCCACGTTATGGGTGTCTTGAGCTACATATCGAGTACCGCCATGAATACTTCTTTCCGGTTCAGAACGTTGGTTCGCCTCAAGGGCCACATGTGAATTGACATCTAGTGGCACTTCGGCTCGAATTTCAGGTACTTCGATTCAAGCTTCGGCGACATCGTCAAGTGGCCTTCCGGCCCTGGGTATCAAGTTGTTGGTTTCATCTTGAAGGCCAGCTCCATTGTCGATAGGTAAAGCCATCAATCGAGGGTTTGTTATTGTTGATTCGAAGTCGAAGATACTCTTAAAAGACGGTCGTCAACTGGTGTGTGTTGCAGATTTGTATCAAACAACCACTGTTATCCTTAGCCCCACGGAAGGCGCCAAACTGTTTACCCGAAAAATCGGATAGAGTTAAATTTGTGTATGGTTCTAAGGATATGTGATATAATTTGATACAAACCGTATAGAGAAATAGAAATACTTATGTTCTTGACTATGAGAATGAGAATAGTGAGCAAGAAGAATGAATAAGATAAAGTAAAACAAGCACAAGGAGATATCGTTCAATATGAGAAGTAATCTTTTGTTACAATGTGTCCATGCCTTATGCTTACCATAATCCTCCCTTTATAGTAGATGGATCTTACTTTATATATAATAAAAAATATGTAGTGGAGAGCCCATGATGTATTGTCTTTTTCCTAATTCCCGCCGGGATTCTCTCCCTTAGTGCGGTTGTAACGGCCTTGTCTGTGAGCTCGATACTGACTCGAACTCGATATCGGGTCGAGTCATCAGCCTTGACTCGAGCTCGATCCTGACTCGGTGTCTTGATATTCGGGGTGGGTGTCGGTCAGTCTGTGCATCTCTGACAACCTTTTGCCTCGTGGTTCGATTTGGTCGTGGTCCCGATAATGATACCGAACTGATCTTTGATCGGTCTTGGAGCTCGAATCCTGAAGCCTTTTCTTCGGACCTCGACCTGACCTTACGTAGATACCTTTCGATCGAAATATTGTTATCTCGACCAGTCCATACGACTGACTTAATAGGTTTCGACCGTATACACTACTCATACTCATAGTAACAATATCCAAAATATTTTGCATAATTAAATTACAAAGTAAGGATAAAGGGATGTAGAAATCGATGATTCTTACTCCCAACAATTGTTCCACGAGCTATCCTTGCCTCCGGTTGCAAAAGTCCTTCAAAAGTGGCGTTTTAGGTCTATTTATATGTTTAGGAAAAGACCTAAACGCGTAGGCCAAGTCCTAGTTAAACCAGGAGACGAAATAAGCCTTCATAGCTCGGAATGTGCGCTCCTCAGACCTGGCCTCGCGAGGTATAACGCCAGCTCGAGCTCGCCTCAGGCCTGGCTTCGCCAGCTTCAATGCTCGGTGGATCTCGCCTTCTACCTCGTCTCGCCAGCTCTCACGCGAGCTAAAGGGCTCGCCCAGCCTGCTCTAACGCCTGCTCTAGGCCTGGCTTCGTCAGCTTTTCATTTGTCGGTTGCTCACTTCTTTCTTTCTTCTTTTCAACTGGTTTCGAGCACGCTTTAGACTTTAATTATTCTTTTTGCTCTACTTTCATTTCCAATGCACCTACACATAAAATAGACTCCATTACGCGCAAATAAAGTGTAATTTATCATTAAAGCATATAAAATGCAAAGCAAATAATGTACTAAACTATGGAATTATAGCCACACATCAATCGCTATATATCCTTGAGAAATATGAGCTCTCCTTCCTCAACTAAGTAATCTGTACTTGAAAGATATACCAGATTAATGGTCTAGCTAGTTATCAAAAATAATATACGAATAATAGCAAAGGACTAATAATTGTTAAAAAATTTATTAGTGACCCAGTAGAACTTTACCACAATAAGCTAAAAGTATGTAACATAGAATGAATTTCAATTATTTATTAGGAGCAAGATTTGATATCTTTGGATTAAATAGTTGATGATTGAATAGTGTGAAACTATCTTGTTTTACATAGAATGTACAACTATTCATGGTTAACCTGTTGTGAAGACATAACTTCATTAAGTTCATGAACTGCACGATGATACCTTTTATGTACTGTATGTTTAAGTATTAACATAAAATTATTTGTTAAGAGGAATTACAGATTAATGTAAAAGATTTAGCAGTAAACTTAGAAAACATGCCTCTTTTGGAGGTGCTGTTTCAAACTACAAATAATTGAAAATGTTGACTCCAGTCACAATGTTAATGCATATAACTTAGGGAAGGACTCACCCTCGGTAGATTGCTTTAATTGGTAAAGGGAACAACCAGAAAACCTTCAAATAGAAGACTTTTTAGTTTTTACTGTGATAAAGGACATTTTTTTAAATTTATCATGCTAAAAATTAGAAGCATATATCAAGAAGTTGTACAAGCTCCACAATGAAGGATCCTCAGTAAAGGGATACTGCTCGCTGCTCAACAGATTTCTCAAAAAAAGATAATCGTACGTCTTGAAGATGCAAATCTAAGAAGTATCATAGGAAAAAAATTTCATTGCTTAAAAAATGCAGTACAAGAAACAATAAAAAAGACTATTTTACCTCACTAGCAAATCCGTAATCATTGCAAAGTGGAAGTTACAATTGATAGCACATATCTGGCTGCCAAAAAAATATAGCTTCTTGTCAATGTTTTCAGACATCACATTGAGTGCAGATGTTGCTCTTGTGAACTAAATACCTGGAAAACAGAAACGGCACATCCTTAAATTGACAACTTAGAAACTGGTGGAAACAGAAAGAAAAAAGATTAATTTTCTACCTGCTGAAAGCTAGTCGACTCGCTATCCTAGTTGTGGGCGCCCTTTTACATCAAAAGTTTTGACTCTCAAAAACTTTAATTTATGCATTAAAATTTGTCACGACCCAAAATACGTTAGTCGTGATGGCACCTAACTCAACCCGCTAGGTAAGCCAATTAATAACTATCCAATTTCAATAATGTTAACAAGTCAATTAAACAGAATAAATTATCTGGATCTATTATATTTCTCAATGATTGGTAGTACAAATCATGAGCTACTAAGAATAGAATTTACAAAGCGGAAATGAAATAAACACATAGTCTGTTTGAAAACTACATAAACAGCACAATTTAATCTAAGGCTACCCAGAACAACAGAGGCAGCTACAACATGGGCGCGGGTACATCTTCAAATTCAGCAACCCTCGAACACAGCAACAACTGTAGCCAACATTTGCACGCAATGTGCAAAAGTGTAGTATCAGTACAATCGACCCCATGTACTGAGTAAGTAACAAACCTAACCTTAGGTTGAAAGCAGTGACGAGCTATCACAAGGTCGGGTCTCATACCGGAATTCTACAACAGTTCATAACAGCATAACACAAGAAGTAAAGGGGTATCTCCGAAGTAAAAATGCACAACTCGTTCATAGTTCCAGAAAATAGGCATGCTTTTCAAATATCTTAGTAGAAATTCAATTCTTTTGCCGAAGATGCCAAAAATACGGGTAAGTTTGAAAAATATAATTTTTCCAAAATCCTTTCAACAATGAGTGAGAAGTTTCATTTTCTTTCCAAATAACAAGTATAAAATCCCTCTCTATGCCCACATATCAATGTGTGTAAAAATCATGAATGACGTGATACCGTACAGAAAAATGCATCTCTATGCATGTATGTCATGTATGCATGCCAATGCCATGTACCCCAGAGATGAATCATGTACTCACACTCTCAGAGTACTCAATCTCACTATCTCACTTTTTTCACTCATCAATGCTCAACTACTCGGTACTGTATATGGCCCATACGGCCTAGGGAAGATCCATCCCGGAGTATATACATCACTGATCATCAATCATTCGGTACCGAGGAAGGCCAATCCAGCCCCATGGAGAAGATCAATCTCCAAGTATATAATGTTTCGGACAAGATCCATGTTCAGGGAAGATCCATCCCTCAATATAATCAATCGCGCTCACTGGGGGTGTATATAGACTCCGGAGGGGCTCCTACAGCCCAAGCGCTATCATAAGTGGGATCCAGGTATAAATCAATATAACATGCTGTGACGTGCAGCCCGATCCCATAACTGTCACTCACAATCAGGCTCTCAGCCTCACTCAACCATCCATCTCTCCAGTCTCACTCTCGGGCTCATAATGTCATGAAACTAGCCCGACTACAATGATATGATGTATCAATAAACACTGAGACTAAGATATGATATGAATGCATGAATATGACTGAGTACAAAATCAGTGAGATGACAGCAAGAAACGACCACTATGGGTCCTAACAATATCAGCATAAAAGCCTAAACATGATATTTAGCATGATTGACAGCTCAGATACTTTATCACATGGTGGAAACACAAATATCAACAAAATAGGGCCGTTATACAGTGCCATGGAAACAACCGAGTCCCTATTAACAGGGTGCACGCCCACACGCCCGTCACCTAGCATGTGCGTCACCTCAATACCAATCACATAACACGAAATGCGGGGTTACATACCCTCAGCACTAAGTTTAGAAGAGTTACTTACCTCGAACGAGCCGATACCAATGCCGAGCAAGCCAAGCGATGCTCCAAAGATGCCATCTCGCGTGTTCCGACCTCCAAACGGCTCGAAACTGACCAACAACAATTCAAATACATCAAACAATGCTAAAGGAACCAATCCCGATCATAAAAGATCGAATCTTGAATCAAAGCCCGAAACCGGCCCAAAAGCCCAACCCGGGCCCGCACCTCGGAACCCGACAAAACTCACAAAATCCGATAACTCATTCAATTACGAGTTCAACCATACTAGTTTCACTCAAATCCGACTCTAATTCGATGTTCAAAACTCAAAAATTCATATTATGAAACTTTAGGCCAAAACCCCCAATTTCCTCCTTAGCAATCATCAACCAAAAGCTAAAATCGATGATAGATTCATGGAATATAATCAAAACCGAGTAGTAAGCACTTACCCCAATCCTTGTGATGAAATTTGCTCCAAAATTGCCCCAATCCGAGCTTGGAAATGTCAAAATGAAGCCAAAATCACGAACCCTTGTATTTATCCTTCTGCCCAACACTTCCGCATTTGCGGTCAAATTGTCGCATCTACGACCACCGCATCTGCGGTCATATCCTCGCTTCTGCGACCACACTCACCAGCCGACCCTCTCGCACCTGCGGAACAATTTCCGCTCTTGCGCACCCGCATGTGCGATTTTTCCTCCGCATCTGCGATGAGCTCCATCCATGACTTCTTGTGCATCTGCGACACATGGCTCGCACCTGCGCAATACCGATCGCAGGTGCGGAACACCAGAACCAGCAGCTGACATACTGAAGAAAATGGTCCGAAATCAATCTGAAACACGCCCGAGCCCATCGGGACCCCGTCCAATCATACCCACAAGTCACATAACATAACACGGACCTACTCAAGGCTTCAAAACACACATAACAACATCGAAGCGACGAATCACACCTCAATTCAAATCCAATGAACTTTGAACTTTCAAATTTCCAAAACACGCGTTGAAACATATTAAATCATCCCGGAATGAACTCAAAATTTGCACACAAGTCCCAAATGACATGATGAAGCTATTCCAACTCCTGGAACCATAATTTGAATCCGATATCTTCGAAGTCAATTTCCGGTCAAACTTATGAACTTCTCAAGCCTTCAAATCTCCAATTTTCGCCAATTAGTGTCGAAACCTTCTAGAAATATCCAAATGCAAATCCGGGCATACACCCGAGTCCAAAATCACTATCCGGAACTAACGGAACCATCAAAACTCCGTTCCGGGGTCAAATTCTTAAAAAGTCATATTTGGTCAACTCTTTCAACTCAAAGTCTCAACCATGAAACTCATTCTTCCATACCGATTCCGAATAACCTGAAAACCAAAATCGACGATTTACATAAGTCATAATACATCACACAGAGCTACTCACACCCGTAAACTACCGAGCAAAGTGCAAATGGTCAAAACGACCGGTCGAGTCGTTAAAAATCATTGTATTGAGTCTCTCAGAATCCAATTGTCACAATATCACTTCAATAATGTTATCTGATTGTTTAGTTATTGTTTCTTTTTTTATTTTTTTTATTATGGAGAAGGTAAGATAAAGTAAATCCATAATTTTGTAATGTATCTAAGGAAAAATAATCCTCTAAATTATTTGGAAGTAGAAATGTTTATTCACACTATACTTTTTTTCTTCCCTTCCCACCAAACAACTCCATTTTGAGGAATCCTCGAGAAACCACGGCGGAAACTGGAGATGAGTATACTTGCTACTACTATTATGTTAAAAGAATCATATAGAACATAATAATGCACAACAATTACTGGATGACTTTAATTGCTGTAAAAAAACTAAACAGATACCACTGAATCTAAAGAATTGGATCAGCTTCAACTATAGGGTATACTTGATTAAAGTACTATCATCAAGAAAATGGGCACTCAATACCTATAGGTATATTTTGTATGCATATAAATGAGAAAAGGCCCAAAACCATACATTATCTTTGGCTTTAGACTCAAAGTCATACATATTCTTTCACATGGAGCACTAATAGTCCATTTACTTTAATAAAGTGGTGCACTTTTAGTCATATCACTAGAAAAAGCCTAAAAACATACATTATCTTTGACTTTAGACTCAAAGTCATACATATTCTTCCACATGGAGCACTAATAGTCCATTTACTTTAACAAAGTGGTGCACTTTTAGTCATAACACTAAATATATTTTAATTTTTAACAGAAATCTAAGATCTGACAAAATATATGTTCCATTTATTTTCTTGTTTACCGAAAGAAAGAAAGATGACAGATTTATCTAGATAGTAAATAATAAATATACATAAAATTTACTTACTATTTATCTATTTACTATTTATTTACTATACGTAAAATATACATTTACTAAGAAATGTTAAACACCGTTAATTTTTATTTGCAATGATTGTTATCTAGATAACCTCAAATGTTATTTAAATTTTTTTATTATATACATAAAATTTATTTTTATTTTATGTATATTTACTATACGTTGACTCCCCTTAAAATAAAAAAATCTAATAAATATATATTTATTTTATGTCAACGTATAGTAAATATTATGTATATAATAAAAAATCTAGATAATATTTGAGGTTATCTAGATAAAAATCATTGCAAATAAATTAACGATGTTTAACATTTCTTAGTAAAATGTATATTTAACGTATAGTAAATAAATAGTAAATAAATTCTTGATAAATCTGTCATCTTTATTTCTTTCGGTAAACAAGAAAATAAATGGTACAGATATTTTGTCAGATCTTAGATTTCTATTAAAAATTAAAATATGTTTAGTGTTATGACTAAAAGTGCACCACTTTGTTAAAGTAAATGGACTATTAGTGCTCCATGTGGAAGAATATGTATGACTTTGAGTCTAAAGCTAAATATAATGTATGATTTTGGGCTTTTTCTCAGTGTTATGACTAAAAGTGCACCACTTTGTTAAAGTAAATGGACTATTAGTGCTCCACGCGAAAGAATATGTATGACTTTAAGTCTAAAGCCAAAGATAATGTATGATTTTGGGTTTTTTTTCGCATATAAATATAGCGTTTGTGAGTAATGCTCAAAAAGGGGGAAATCAATCGGAGTGTGGAACTACAAGGATAAAAGCGATGAAAAATTGTCACGAAATAAAAAGACAAAAGAGAGTAAAAAATGGGGAGTTTTTATTTTCAGAGAGAGAGATTTAGGTCAAACGAAAGCTTCATCGATTTTAGCCGCTTTTAGATATCTATCCCAAGAATAGATCACTTGCAGTACTTCTCACATACTTGCACCTGGGTATACATTTTCTAACATGCACGAGCAAAACAGAGAAATTAGTGACATACATGTAGAAAATCGAATAAAAAACAACCCAGAAACAACCCAAAAGTACAAACGGTAACAAAGAAAGTGAAATAATCAAGGAAATATTGCAGAAAAAATTGACCAAAATAAAAGGCTCATACTTTGAAAGATTACCTCTAAGGAAGAAACTGACGACGTGTGATAGATTCAGGAATAAGAAAAATAGAGGGATGCAATAGAGAAAGATAAGGAGAAAGAAGGAACAGTGAAGGAAAACTGTGTATAGAAAAGAAAAATGGGTATGAAAGCCAGTTCTCTGTATTGTTCTCTCCAAGTTCCAAGCCAACTGTGGTAAACATGTGTTGCCGAGAATGGAGAAATGAAAGGTACCAAAATGCCAATATAAAAGAACTTTATTATGAAACTACCCTTTAGCGTACTAAAAGTTTCACTTATTATACCGTTAAAGTGGGGTGGTTCTTGACCACGTGGAATCGAAAATAAATGGGTGAACTTAGTGCCTAAAATGTGTTTGATAAAATGCCTTCTTGAATAAGAAAATTGTGAAATTTGTTGCTTAGTTGGAGGGTAATTGTTTGGTGCTAATGTGATAATAGATGATAAGTGTGGGGTGGGAGTTCATGTTCTTATATTGTGAAACTTTAACGTGTTAGCTCCGAGTGCAAATCAATTGATTACCTCGTGCTAATGTGTTGCTAGGTGCTAATTGGGGTGTTCGGTTCATGCTACATACTTGTGTACGTTGTATTGTAACTTCTTCCTTTTGTTAATGGTAAATTAGTATAACTTCTTATTTTTCTTTTCTTAGTTACTAGTTTAGCTTCTTAATTTTGTATTTTACACTAGTGTAGTCCATAATTATGTTGTTGTAGTATTATGTTGGTAGTTGGGTGGTGTGTTAATTACTTGTGGCGTGTTTTTAATGAGTTAGTCTGAGCCCCGATATACATTGTACTTGTGAACATGCCAATAACGTAAGTGTCGGGTGGTTACCCTGTTTGGTCTTGTTTTTATTTGAAGTGTTGTGACTAATGTTGTTCGACTTGTGCAGGTACTATGTCTTGCTGTCCTAGCAAACGTTCTAACGCAGGTTCCTCCGAGGTTGCCTCTAGTAGTCGTCGAGGAGGTAGGCGGGCACCTCCCCCACCCCAGTGGGGGAGGAAGAAGAGCGCATTGATCCAGATGCGGATGTAGTACCGAGCTGCAAATATGGTATTCGGGTTGTGCTAGCTCATTCCGGGATGTGGTACCGGACCTTTGTTCCGGCAGTGAGTCCCGACCCGGAAGTTAATATTGATGATGGCAAAGCTAGCCAGGAAGTACTCGGGGATTTACCACAATATCAGATACCTGGGTTTTGAAAGCTTGTTCTGTCCCGGTGAGTCGGTGAACGTGAACATGGTCAAAGAGTGCTATGCTAACTCGCAACTTGAAGCCAGTATAGATGCAGTGTATGAAGTGGAGGTGAGAGGCAAGATGATTCCCTTTTCCTCACGGATAATCAATCAAATCATGGGGTTTACGGAGCACTCTCTATGATGACCCAATAGGTCATCTATAATTTTAACGTTCATTTATGTATTTTGAGACCTCGAATAGCTCCATTCAGACTTCTTATATTTGTGTGCGCAGTCCGTGTCTTAATCCGGGAGGTTTTTATGTGAAAAATTTATAAAATATGAAATCATGCTTTAAAACGTATTTGAGTTGACTTCGATCAACATTTTGAGCAAACGGACTTGGATCAGTGTTCTGACGGTCCCGGTGGATCCGTATCCTGATTCGGGACTTGGGCGTATGCCCGAAATTTAATTCGGAGGTCCCTAGCTTGAATTATTGTCATTTGTTAAAAACTTAAAAGTTTAAAGATTCTAAAGTTTAACCGTAAATTGACTTTGTTGTTATCGGGCTCGAATTTCGATTCCGAGAGTTGGAGTAGTTTCGTTATGTCATTTGGGACTTACATGCAAATTTTGAGGTTATTCCGGATTGATTTGGCATGTTTCGTCGCGAGTTATAGAATTGAAAAATTCATAAATTCATTAAGCTCGAATCAAGGTGTGATTTGTAGTTTTGACATTGTTTGACATGATTTGAGACCTCGAGTAGGTTCGTGTTACGTTATAGGACTTATTGGTATATTCAGACGAGGTCCCGAGTGGCTCGAGTGAGTTTCGGACGAGTTTCGGATCATTTTTTGTCAAGAAGGCAGGTCCCATTCTGGTGCGTCGCACATGCGAAATCCTTGAGAGCAGGTGCGTGGCCACTCCTGCGGAATTTTTGGTCTCTTCTGCGATGTTGGCACATGCCTGTTTCTTTGCTCCTGTGGAAATTTTTTGCGCAGGTGCGCAATCGCTTCTGCGAAGGGCGAGCCCGCTTCTACGAGATAGACCGTTTCTGCGGTCATTTGGGCGCGTCCGCGATGTCGCAGGTCGATATTTTCTTACGCAGGTGCGGACCTCTACCTAGCAAACTGGCTTATTCGATCTTTTTCTCACAAATGCGATCTCGTAGTCACACAAACCAGTCAGCATGCGCGAAAGAGCTAGCAGAATGCTTAAGTTCGGGAGTTCGACATTTTTGTTCATTTTTAGAGTTTTAGACCTCGGTTTTGGGCGATTTCAGAGGGATTCTTCACAATTTTGAGTTGGGTAAGTATTCTTTATCCGAAATTGGTTATATTTCTTGATTTCATACTTATTTACATCAATAATTAGTGAATTAAATGGAAGAAAATGATATTTTTGTAAAACCTTCCAAAAAAAAAAATGAGGATTCGAAGGACGATTCGATATCGAAATTAGATAATTTTTGTATGGTTGAACTCGTATCGGAACGGGTGTTCGAATTTCGTAAAGTTTTGTCGTGTTTCAAAGTGTGGGCCCCGCGTTTACTTTCGATTGACTTTTGTTAATTTCGTTCAATATATATTTAAATTGAACTCTTTTCATTCGTGAGTAGTTTCTAAAACTTATTATGAATCGTTTGGTCAATAATTTGCTAGATTTGATTGGTTTGAAGGCTTGTTCGAAAGGCAAGATCATAGTTAAATTTTGAGTTAATTGCAGAGTGAGGTAAGTGTTGAGTTTAACCTTGATTTGAGAGAATTAGGAACCTTTGAGCTATGTGCTATGTGAATTACATGTGTAGCGGCGTATAGGCGAGGTGACGAGTGTCTATACACCGTCAAATCCTTGTTTCCATACTTTCCCGTATTTCATTAATTGCTTTATTTCATGACTTAACTGTTATTTTACATATTGCCCTTATCTTCCTTGCTTAATATTATGTCTTTATTCCATGCCTTATTTGCTAAATGCTTATTTGGCTTTCATGTCATACTTGCTACTTGACATTTAGCATTTTTTTGTATCCCCTCTCTGATTTTCACACTTATTTGTTACTTGTCCTTATTTGTTTTCCTCGTATATCGGAACAATTTTGCATTAATTGTTGTCTTCATTGAAGTAGTTTCACTTATAAGTATTGTTAATTTATATTGTTTGGGAAGCGGGTTGCAAGAAGCAACAGAAATTGAACGTAAATGAATTGAAAAGGCTGGATAAGGATGGTATGATATTGACAGATGATTATATGGAGGGGGTCGGGTTGCGCGCCGCAACGAATTTGTTTAAACTTTATATTGTGGGATCGAATTATGCGCTGCAACAGAATTATTTAATGTTTATATTATTGGATCGGGTTGCACGCCGCAACATATTGATAAAAATAATAATTTATGATTCGATTGTTTAAATGAGTTATATGACTGTTTATTCGAAGATATGTGCTAGCTGATTTGAGTTTTATTGATATGAGTTATCTGCCTTACCTCTATTCCTGTTTTTCTGTTAATATTATTACTGCCTACAGGATAATATAAGCGACCTGCCTTAGCCTCGTCACTACTTCGTCAAAGTTAGGCTCGGCAATTACAAAGTACATGGGGTCGGTTGTACTCATATTATACTCTGCACTTCTTGTGCAGATATCGGAGTTGGTCCCAGCGGTGTACCGTAGACTTGCTCAGATTCAGCTACCCAGAGGACACTTGAGGTATAGTTGTACGGCTTCCGCAGCTCTGAAGTCCCCTTCTACCTTATCTTAGCTGTGTATTTTTTTTCCAGACAACTTTACTTTCATTCAAACATTTATCTGTATTATTCTAGTTGCTCGTGCACTTGTGACACCCGATTTATTCTTGACAAATTATCCTCCTCAAAGCGATCTCTTACATCAAGAAAAATGCTCAAATCCTCAAAGTGCTTGATTGAACTTGCTGATGGTTCGTAAATATGGACTTTCCTTATTTAGCTCAGTCAGCTACAAGAGGCACCAGGTTCCGGTAGTTCTCATAATTCATAGGTTGCCCGCCTGACGAAGGAGAATGCTGAGCTCGGGAAACAGGTGGAGGACCTGAAAAAAAGATTGCTCAGTGAGCAAATGTCCGCGAATGCTCGCATGGATCTTGTCCTCAAAGCCCCTGCCCTCTCCTCGAAGCCCTCTTCCTCCAGTGCCCCCTAAGCAGTGTCCAGTTTCTAGTGGCCATCTTCTATGAATGTTTCTTATGATATTTTTTTGTTGTTGGTACTTGCTTTTGTTTTTGTTTTGGAATTGTGGATGGTAACATTGAATCTGCTCATATTTGTAAAATCCAAATTGTTTTATGGAAGCTTTTCCTATTTTGTCGTGTGTGATATTGTTATTTTGTCTCTGTTTTCTATCATGTTTGTGTGCACACAAGTGGTATGAGTTAACCGCACTAGACTTTTTTTTGATACCTACTTAGTATTCTTCTTTTTATGATACCAAAAGGGGGAAGATTTTTGCATAATTGAATAATGATGTGCACTGATTAAGGGGGAATACAGATTCAGGGGGAACTAAATGCTTTCCTGGTTCACTATCTGGTTTTTGTGGTTCTTCGTAGGATTTTCAATTATAAGTTTGTCATCATCAAAAAGGGGGAAATTGATAGGTTATAAGTACTTTTTTTTATGTTTTGATGATTTAACAAACTTAATGACAAGAACCAGATGAGGAACCTGATACACATTTGGTCCACATTCCCAAGCGCATGAAAACAACCAGAATTAAGCTGGAGATGTTCATCAGTACCTCAGAAGTTAAAGAATCAACAAGGGGAACAGATGGTCTTCAGTTTCCCTGGTGATTGTACCAAGTCAACTCTCCATAGTTGGAAAGTGACTAACTACACACACAACATTACAGCACAGTACAACAGTCAGCTCCATTGGGAAGGACCTTGTACCAAAGTTGCTTACATCATACAAGTGATGTCATCGATGTTATATTAACATTAAACCAATGATAAAACATCACTTGAACACTAGAGAATTCACTCAAGCACTCCAATAGTGATTAAGCTTCCGATCAACAATTCTCAAGTGTATCAAGAACAAAGAACAACACTGCTACAGACCAGTTCCCCATATCAAGTGATTGTATGTCCTTAGTTGAGTTGTAACTTTGTTAATGTTCTTACTTGGAACTCCTACTTAGCTTACATAGAATCAGTGTGTAGGAAACTCTTGTAAATCATAAACCTCAGTGCTTGTGTCTTGGCTAGAGTTAGTCAAGTTATAAAGTCTTTGTAATAGAGGTATTACAAAGTGGCTTGTAATATGTGTGTTACAAGTTAGTGAGGGATTAAGGAGTTAATTCCTAGGTTACAATAGGTTATAATCTAAAAGTTTCCTCAGTAGTGAAGTTGAAATCCTACAAGGGTAGGTCGTGGTTTTTTTTATCCCGTTGACTAGGAATTTTCCACGTAAAAAACTCTCAGTGTTATTTACTTTCTGTTGTGTTCGTGTAATCTGTGGAAACTAATAGAGAACCTGGTTCTCTATATAGTTTGGTGGACCCTCGAATTCTATCAATTGGTATCAGAGTGAGTTCTTTCTATCAGGCTAACACCTAGAAAGGATTCTCATGGCTGCTCCACCAAACTTTGAAGAAGGTCAGTCTACCTACATGCCACCGAGGTTCAATGACCAGTACTATGGGTGGTGGAAGACTCGTATGCACGACTTTATCATTGCTGAAGACTCTAGGCTATGGGATGTCATCTGTGACGGACCCTTTGTTCCTACCAAGAATCTTGGCGACCCTGTTGTAGCCATTCCCAAAACGAGGAAGGTTTTCAATGACGCCGATCGAAAGGCCATAGAAAAGAACTTTCGTGCAAAGAAATTTCTTGTTTGTGAAATTGGTCCTGATGAATATAACAGGATATCGGCATGCCAATCAGCAAAAGAAATCTGGGAGGCTCTTCAAATAGCTCACGAAGGAATAATGCAGGTGAAGCAATCCAAGATACATACTCATAACTGAATATGAGCTCTTCACGATGAAAGATGATGAATCCATCCAATATATGCATACTCGATTCACCTCCATCATCAATGAGCTTCACTCTCTTGGTGAAATCATTCTAAGAAACAAGCTTATAAGGAAAATCCTTAGTGTATTGCCCAGTTCTTGGGAAAGCAAAGTAAACGCCATTACAGAAGCGAAGGACTTGCAGACACTGACCATAGATGAACTTGTTGGAAACCTGAAAACTTATGAAATGAAGAAGAAGAAGAAGGACAATGAAAGAAGAGAGCCCAGAAGAGAGAAGAACCTGGTCCTCAAGACAGACAACAATGACTCAAGTGGTGAAGATTGTGATACGGCATACTTGACAAGAAGATTCCAGAAAATAGTTCGCAGGAATGAAGGCATTCCAAAAAGGGGCAGTTATAGCAACCAAAAAATTATGACCTCTGTCATAAATGTGGAAAGCCAGGACGATTCATCAGTCCTCTCCTAAAACAAAATCAATTCAAGCACAATTGAGAAAAAGCAGCCAAGAGGAACCCGGTTCCTCATAAACGCTTCAAGAGAAGGAATGTCTCTGACAATGTTGTAAAACAAGCTCTTGCTGCATGGGGAGACTCCTCCAGTGAATCTGAAGAAGAAAATGATCATGGTGATAGCTCAATGATGGCAGTGGAAAGTGAAGCAACTGAGTATGACTCAATCTTTGCTTTGATGGCTCAATCTGATGATGATGAAGATGACGACGATGATGAGGTAAATTTTCTGGATGTTCAGAGAAATCTGAAATCTTATTCTCCTAGAAAACTCATGTCTTTGGATAATGTGCTAATTGATACTTATCACAGTCTTATAAATGATAAAGATGCTTTAACCCTGGAATTAGGAGAAGCAGAACAGACCAGAGATGACCTAGTAGTCGTTGTAGTTGATTTAAAAGAAACAATTAAGAATCTGAAGAAAGAGAAGGATGCCTTAGATGAAAAAATTGCAAATACAGAACGTGAGAGAGATGATCTAATGGTTGTTGTGGTAGACTTAAAGGAAACCATTGAGTGTGTAAGTAAGTAAAAAGAAGTCTTAACTGAAAGAGTTGCTAACATTGAGTATGAGAGAGATGACCTTTTAGTGGTGGTAGTAGACTTGAAGGAGACAATTGAGGAACTTAAAATGGAGAGTAGGCCTGAAAATTCTCAAAAGGGAAAGGAAGTTGAATGTGAGGCACACATTAAGCTTGAAAGTGAGTTAAATTTAGTGAAGTCCAGTCTGTGTGTTGAGCTTGAGAAAAACAAACAACTTTAGGAAGAACTAGGAAGAGTGAAGAGTGATCTTGAAAAATCACTCAAGTGGACCTGGTCCTCTGATGCTATTACTACCATGTACATTAATAATGGGGGGAACATGCACGGAATTGGGTTTCAAAGGGAGAAGACTCCCTACAACCCTAATAGCAAGTATGTTATTGTACCCGATAATTGGCTTTGTACTCGCTGTGGTAACAATGGGCACCTTAAGGAAAATTGCAAGGCTAGGGTTCAGTCTCAACAGAAAAATAAAGTTTTTGCTAAGAGAGTAGTTGTTGTTAGGGAACCTGGTTCCTCATATAGAAAACGCATACTGCCTGCTAGGACTAAAAGAGCACTCATTCCTCCCTTCCCTCACTACAAGGGACCCAAACTTGTTTGGGTTCCTAAATCTAACCCTTGATTTCTTTGTGCAGGGAGCAGTAAAGGGGAGCAGCCAACAATGGTACATGGATAGTGGATGCTCAAAGCACATGACTGGAAACACAATCAATTTCCTTTCACTAAAGGCCCTGCAAGGAGGGAGTGTATCCTTTGGAAATGGCAAAAAGGAATGCATTTTGGGAGTTGGAGGATTGGGAAGTCACTCACTCACTCAATTGAAAATGCGTAATATGTCAATGGCTTGAAGTATAGTCTGCTAAGTATCTCTCAGATATGTGACAAGGGAAACAAAGTGGAATTATTGTCAAAGATATGCACAGTCACAAATCTTGTGACTGGTGAGGTGGTGCTAGTGGCCAAAAGATACAAGAACATTTATGTTACTGATTTTGAGTCCCTGCAAAGTGGTGGTCTAAGTTATTTAAGAGCTGTTAATGACGATGCTGAATTATGGCACAAAAGGCTGGGACATGTAAGCTTTTCATTACTGAACAAACTAGTCCAGAAGGACTTGGTTTGCGGTCTGCCCAAGTCAAGCTTCAAGGAACACAAAGTATGCGATGCTTTTGCAAAAGGAAAGCATATCATATCTTCATTCAAGCCCAAAAAGGAAGTCAACACCTCAAGGCCACTTGATCTTCTTCATATGGATCTATGTAGACCTATGAGGGTGCCAAGCAGAGGAGGAAAAAGATATATCTTTGTAATAGTGGATGACTACTCCAAATTCACTTGGACCCTGTTCCTCAGAACTAAGGATGAGACTTTTCAAGTATTTGTTGCCTTTGTCAAGAAGATCCAAGTAAAGATGGGCACAAACGTGGCCTGTATCAAGTCAGACCATGGGATTGATAATGCCAGTTTTGATGAATTCTGTGTTGAAAATGGCATTACTCATAACTTCTCAGCTCCAAGAACACCACAGTAAAATGGTGTTGTGGAAAGTAAGAACAGGACTCTTGAAGACATGGCGAGGACAATGCTAATTGATAGCGGGATCGCAAAATATTTCTGGGCAGAAGCAGTTAACATTGCATGCTATTTGATAAACAGGTGCATGATCAGGTCCCTTCTAAACAAAACACCTTATGAGCTGTTGAATGGAAGAAAACCTAAGTTGACTCATCTGAGGACATTTGGCTGCAAATGTTATGTTCTCAATAATGGCAAGGAACCGCTTGGAAAATTTGATGAAGCTTACAAAGTATACAACAAAAGAACTCAATGTCTTGAGGAGAGTGTACACGTGATCTTTGATGAGTCCCCTCTCTTGTGAGAAGGACATGGATGTTGATCAAGATGGAGAACCCTTATTGGTTCCAGGTGAAGTTATTGACATGGCAATGGGAAGGCAGACATGACGAGTCATGTTAAGGAATCTAGTGAAGATGATGCAACTACTTCTCCATCCATTGGAGAGGAACCTGGTCCCACAATCACAACAACTGAAGCTGAAAATAGAGTTGTTGATGCAGTCCAAGGAACTCCACTTGCTGAAGTAAGAAGCGGCCAAGAACCTCAGTCAGATATACCCGCTTCCTCTACCAATGAGATCCAGGTACCAAATTGGAAGAACAAAAGCTCACATCCTCTTGACAACATAATCACCCCTCTTAATTCAGGAGTTCAAACCAGATCAAAAGCCAGAAATTAACTTGCCTTTTAGATTTTCTTTCCCAAAGAGAGCCCAAAAATATCAAAGAAGCACTAAAAGATGCATATTGGATCATAACCATGCAAGAAGAGCCGCATCAATTTGAGAGAAACAAGATATGGCACCTGGTTCCTCGACCTGCAGATCAAACTATCATAGGGACCAGGTGGGTATTCAGGAACAAACTTGATGAGTTTGGAAATACAACAAGAAACAAGGCAAGGCTTGTAGTTCAAGGCTACAATCAGGAAGAGGGGATTGATTATGATGAAACATTTGCTCCAGTTGCTCGAATGAAGGCTATAAGAATTCTTATTGCCTTTGCATATCATATGGAATTCACATTGTTCCAAATGGATGTCAAAAGTGCATTTCTGAATAGCTTCCTAAAAGAAGAAATTTATGTCAAGCAGCCTCCTGGATTTGAGTGTCACGAGCATCCTGAGCATATGTTCAAGCTGGACAGGGCATTGTATGGTCTAAAGCAGGCTCCCCGGGATTGGTATGAAAGGTTATCAAAGTTCCTTCTAGAAAATGGCTTTACAAGAGGAAAAATTGACAACACCCTTTTTCTGAAGAAACGAGGGAGGAACCTGCTCATTGTTCAAGTATATGTTGATGATATCATTTTTGGAGCCACAACTGACTCTCTTTGTGAAGAGTTTGCAAAACTCATGGGGAGTGAGTTCGAGATGAGTATGATGAGAGAATTAAATTTTTTCTTGGGACTTCAAGTGAAACAATCCAAAAAAGGAACATTGATAAGTCAGCAGAAGTACATCAAGGAGCTGCTGAAAAAGTTTGACATGGAAGCATCAAAAGTTATTGACACTCCCATTGCCACAGCTATGCATCTAAACATGGATGAACTTGGTTCCCCTGTAAATCAGACCATGTATAGAGGCATCATAGGATCACTCTAGTATCTCACTGCAAACAGACTAGACATTGTGTTCATTGTCGGTCTTTGTGCAAGGTTCCAATCAAATCCAAATGAGTCTTATATGAAGGCTGCTAAAAGAATATTGAGATATCTTAAAGGAATGCAGGACCTGGTTCTCTACTATCCCTCAAGTGACAACTTTGATCTCATTGGGTCTGCTGATGCTGATTATACAGGATATCCGGACGACAGGAAAAGCACGTCTGGAATGGCACATTTTTTGGGTTCTTGTCTCATCTCATGGGGTATAAGGAAGCAAAACTCAGTGGCACTCTTAACTGGTAAAGAAAAATATGTAGCACCTGCTTCTTGCTGTGCTCAATTATTTTTTTCAAGCAGCAGTTGGAAGACTTTGGAGTGTACTCAGATTGTGTACCTCTTTTGTGTGACAATACAAGTGCACTCAACACAGCCAAAAATCCAGTCCAACATAAGAGGACCAAGCACATTGATATACGTCATCACTTCCTTAGGGACAATGTTGAAAAGGGGATCATCTGTATGAAGTTTTGCAGCACTGAAGATCAGATTGCAGACATCTTTACCAAAGCCTTGAGCAGAGAACATTTTGAAAGAAATCGCATGGCACTGGGTTGATAAAACCCAATTGAGAACCTGGTTCCCCAATGATTGGCTATGAAAGAAATGTACAGGTAAAATTAGCTAAAAGTGTTTCCTGGCAAAGTCTAACTCATTTCTATACCGTTACATGCAGACACGCATGATGATTACAGAGTAGCTGATGTAGTGCAGGCTGGTAAAAGGGGTGCTTACTCTTGCAAGACCTGTCAGGGAACCTGTTTCTCCTGACACAGGTTAGTGGCTTCTTTGTTTTATCATACACAATTTAGAACAGATAAAAATAATGCCACATCATCAGTGTGTCAATCTCTTTACTTGGCGTCTTTTGAACCAAAACGTCTCACTTGTTACTAAATGATGCAACTCCCCAAAAACTGTCGTCGTTTCATAACCGATCCCTCACCTCTCATAAATACATCTATAAATGTCACAAACCCTTCACTTAAAACTTCAAAATTTTCATTCCCTTTCTTCTCTTCTTAAACCACTACTCTCTCCAGTGAACTCCACCATGTCTGAGAATCAAGAAAATTCCGACGTTCTCAACAATACCCCCATCGAGTCCACACCAGTTGAAACTCCAATGGTAGACTCCTCACCCCAACACAACCACCAGTCCAAAACCTAGAGCAACGTCTCCCCCCACACTCTATTTCTTCTCCTACCCACTCAGGTTCTGGTTCTCAACGGAATCGCAAAACCTCAACTCTGAAAAAGTTTATGGCTACCAGCTCTCCTCCAGTCTCGCTAGTAAAACAGAGTGAACATGGTAACTTGGTCCAAGAGGGAAATTAGGAAACATCGAATCTCGCTATGGAAGAAAACTCAAGTGCAAACCAAGAGGTTAGTCCTGAAAATGCTGGCACAACCATGACAGGTCGTGATTCTACAGATAACACTACTCCTTTTGTTGAAATTTCCATGAAACCACAAGAAAAGGAGGCAATAGAAAATATGCTCTCCATAGCTGCTGAAGGGGTTTTTGTTGAGGAAGGTGTAGGGGATCTGAGCCTCAAGGGGAAGAGCCTCATGCCATAATAGATGGGAGAGAGCTTGTGCCAATTGAAACATCGACACATAATGATACTACTGGGGTCTCTACTGATGGACCTGATCCCTCCACGGAGGATCCAGGTCAGGGGTCATCTCCCCAGGTCAGTATTGATCCTGCTCCTTCTCCCCATTTTTATGTTGAACCCTTATCTATAGTGGTGCTTGAGATGCGGTCTGATAGTGAAGAAGATTTGGATGGTATGGTGATTTTTAGTTTTATCAGGTCTAAGAGTAATCCAGTTTCAACTTCAGAGCCAACCCCTAAGCGAACCACTACACGGTTGCAGAAAAAGGAGGCTGAAGAGTCTGCACTC
Source organism: Nicotiana tabacum (assembly GCF_000715075.1). Classification (NCBI taxonomy): domain Eukaryota; kingdom Viridiplantae; phylum Streptophyta; class Magnoliopsida; order Solanales; family Solanaceae; genus Nicotiana; species Nicotiana tabacum. The sequence continues at coordinate 12,496,727 of NC_134094.1, read as the reverse complement.
AAGAAAAGTTTAAGGAGTCAAAGAAGGAGAAAATTGGTAAATGATGGAAAAGTTGTACATGAAAAGGTTGTTCTTGATGTTAATGTGGATGAGGAAGTAGAAGAGGAGCCTAATTCCTTAAGTCTCAAGCCCTCAAGGCAGAAGCACTCTCTCTCTCAACCCAAAAGAAATACTTCTACAAGTGTTGAGAGTACAACCAAGAGTGATAATGTTGTTACTAGTGAAAAGGTTATGGAGAAATCTGGTGATAAGACAGTGAAAGAGAGTGGTGGAAAGTCTGATGGTGAAGAAGTGGAAGATTGTGGTAAAAATGTGCATGAAATGTCAGTGAAAAGAAAAGTGGATGATGCTAAGGAACCTGGTTCCTCCAAGAAACCAAAAGTTGGTGAGAGTTTGAGTTATGGGAAAGACAAGTTGTCACGACCCCAAATTTCCTCCGTAGGATATCGTGATGGCACCTAGTATCTAAGACTAGGTAAGCCTATCAATGCGAAATAATAATAAATATCTGAAATAAATAAACTACAATTCAAACAATTTCAACTCCCAAAACCCGGTAGAAATAAGTCACAAGCTTCTAAGAATTTATTCTCAATGTCTCTATATGTCAAGGTCTAGATAAAATATAAGGAAGCAACATAAAATGATAGAAGGGGACTCCGGAGTCTGCGGACGCTGGCAGATATACCTCGAAGTCTCCGTGTGCAGGTAACTCAATGATGTCTAGGCTGGTAAAATATACCTGAATCTGCATAAAAAGATGTGCAGAAGCGTAGTATAGTGCACCACAGCGGTACCCAGTAAGTGCCAAGCCTAACCTCAGTAGAGTAGTGACGAGGTCAGGTGAGGCCCTACTGGAATATAATAATGGCATGGTAAAATGTTTATCAATGTAGTAAAATAAAATGACATTGAAAATGAATCAAATAGTATGTCACATTTAATGACACCAAATAATTGCAAATAATATCTCGTGGAAATCAAAACAGAATTTCCTTCAACTTTATAAAAATCACAATAATAATCAAAGGCAACTACGGCCATAAATCAATATCAACAAGGGCACTCCCGAGGTACCGCCTCGTAGTCCCAAATCATAAATAAATTCACAATATCTCATTTCCTTATATCACCGCGGGAGCCTTCACAATTTATTTAAAGAAAATATTTTTTCCGAAATAGCATCCCGCGTTTTAGCCACCCTTATCACACCGCATGACTTCTAGTAGTTCCCCTACTAGCCACGCATATCAAGCCACCCTTATCTCACCGCATGCGTTTCAACACCCAGACCTTATACCACCGCATGCGTATCAATATCACAATATATCACAATTTGCACCTCAAGTGCTCAAATAATTTAACTTGCCAAAATAATTCAACAACAATATTTTTCTACAATAAAGAGCTCACGGCTCATGCCAAAATAAATCATCAATAATAGTTTGCCACAATAAAAAGCTCACGGCTCATGCCAAAATAAATTCATCAATAATAGTTTGCCACAATAAAGAGCTCACGGCTCATGCCAAAATAAATCATCAATAATAGTTTTCCACAATAAAGAGCTCACAGCTCATGTCAAAATAATTCATCAATAATATTCTTCCACAATAAAGAGCTCACGACTCCCTCACAATGAGTATAAAAATATTCAGGAGTAAATAATTTAGGAAAATAATATTTCAAAATCTTTACTACGTTGCTTCAATATAAAGTTTAAAAATGTCAAATACTTCATATTAATAATATTTAATTTAAAGAAAATCAACCTTCAAATAATGCACAGAATAAAAGAAACCAAGTTTCAACTAAACAGGTAAAATAATTAGTAAGAAAAGATCAAACAAATTTGAAGTATATATCTCACATCAATGATGAAGAATATAACAAGATAAAATAATTTAATAAATGCGCAACAGTGATCTACACAATTTAAAAATATAATCTTTCGCAATTTAACCCGTGTACACACTCGTCACCTCGTGCACATGACTTTCAACATATTTCAATAATCACATCAATACCAATCCTAGGGGAAATTTCCCCCACACAAGGTTAGACAAGTCACTTACCTCGACTTGCTCCAATTTAACCAAGTATTATGCTTTTTCCTCGAATTTTCTGACTCCGATCGACTCGTATCTAGTCATAATTAATTCGATACAGTCAACAAAAATTATAGTAATCACTTTCATAAGAAAATATTACATTTTCATTAAAATTCGAAATTAGCTCAAAATTTGCCCGTGGGGCCCACATCTCGGAATCCGGCGAAACTTATAAAATTCGATAACCCATTCAATTACGAGTCCACCAATACCAATTTTACCAAAATCCGATAACAACTCGACCTCCAAATCTTAAATTTTTATTTTTGGAAGATTTTGCAAAAATCTTGATTTCTTCCATTTAAATCCGAAATAAATGATGAATATGACCATGGATTTATGAAATATAATCACATTTGGATATAGAACACTTACCCAAGTTGAAGTCTTGAAGAAATCCTCAAAATCACCCAAGAACCGTGCTCCAAAACTCCAAAACGAAATGAAGGAAATGACCATTTTTGGTCCTTAAGTTTCTGCCCCAAAAACACTATTCCGGTCGCTAAAAGTCCAATCCCATCGCTAAAAGTGTCACATCTGGTCGCTAAAGGTGCACACCAGGACTATTTACACCAGCAGTTTTATTTCACTAAAAAGGCTCTATCTCCATCATACGAACTTGGAATTCGACGATTCTTGTTCCTATGAGTCATAAATAAAACTACGAACCCATTCGTTCAATCGAAACTCAATTCAGAGCTCATTTGCTCAATGTGATACCAATTTCGCTCGTTAAACAATTAACTCATATTTCGCGCTTAAAACTCAATCGCGACTTGATGAAATTAGACCAAACTTTTCAGATCACTCCTATAATTCATTATCAAAATGTCGAAAGTCTCGAAATCGAATTTCAATCTCTAGAACTAAAAATGGACTTTTGGATCATTACATGCTTATGTTGAAAACATCAAACTCTTCCTCGACAACCTGTAGTGTATCAATCATAACTTCTTGTACTCAACTCCAACTACCAAACGTTCAAAGTTCTGCAAACTAGATACAAAGTACTACAACTTTTATGTTTTGCTCATCGCCCAACTCCTTATAGATTGCGAGATATAAGCTCCCAAAGTCAGCCCTGTGCAGCAGAAATTTCTGGCGATGCACACTGCTGTAGCAAAAATCTGCAGTAGCAGCTTCAGTCAATCGATCATAACATTTTGTATAAATGTCTGAATGATAAATGGTTTATCATTCTGGAAACTAGAATCAAAGGCTACAACTTTCATGTTTTGAAAATGTTCAGATTCCTTATAGATTTCGAGATATAAGCTTCCAAAGTCAGCTCTGCGATTGCACTGGTTGCTGTCCAAAAACAGCTTCTGCAGCAGAAAAAATTCCAGCAGCTCCTTTTTGTCCGAAATTCATTTCGTTAACCTTCCGAAATCCACCCGAGGCCCTCGGTACCTTAACCAAATATACCAACATGTCCCAAAATACAATATGAACTTAGTTGAGGCTTCAAACCATGCCAAATAACGCCGAAATTATGAATCGCGCATCGAATCGAATTATGAGTTTTCAAATCTTCCAACTTCTATATTTTGCGCCGAAACATATCAAATCAATTCCGATTGACCTTAAATTTTGCACACAAGTCATAAATGACATAATGGATTTATAAAAAATTTTAGAATCGGATTTCGACCCCGATATCAAAAAGTCAACCCCTCGGTCAAACTTCCCAAAAATTCAACTTTCGGCATTTCAAGCCTAATTCTACTACGGACTTCCAAATAAAATCTCGATCACACTCCTAAGTTCAAAATCACCATACGGAGCTGTTGGAATCATCAAAATTCTATTCCGGGGTCGTTTGCACATAATTTGACATCCGGTCACTATTTGAACTTAAACTTTTAATTTTTTATCAAAATTCCATATCTCTGGCTAGGGACCTCAGAATTTGATTCCGGGCATACACCTAAGTCCCAAATCACGATACAGACCTACCAAAATTGTCAAAATACTGATCCGAGTCTGTTTGCTCAAAATGTTGACCAAAGTCAACTCAGTTGAGTTTTAAAGCTCTAATTCACATTTTAATCCATTTTTCACCTGAAAACTTTTTCGAAATTTTTTTACGGACTGCACACTCAAGTCGAGTAATGGTAAATAGTACTTAGATCACACAATTAATTATTAAATTTAAAGATGACATTTTGGGTCATCACACAAGTTGAGAAATCAAAAGGTGTTGTAGGGCCGCACATTTGCCCCTGATATATGGAGCTTGTTGGGATGAGGCAGTTGGTGGAAATTTGTGAGTTCAAATAGTGGACTCAATTGTTTACAAATGATGTCCCAAAGGTGTATGAGGAGGAGGAGCGAAGTTTTTATGCCGACCTCTTCACAGTTGAAGATGATCACATTTGTGCGTTGGTAAAAGGGGTGGAAATAGTGATGGACTTTGCCGTGTTGGGATCAATTATACGTGTTCCTGCTTAAGGGTTGTCGTATGTTCAGGGTGCTTGCTCGTCAAATTTCAGAAATGCCATTGTCAAGGACAGGCAATACAACAGGGGGAACGGGTGCATAAGAAGGCACTCCTTCCAGTATATCAGTTGCTTTTTGAGATGGCTAACAAAGTGTTGTTGCCTCGCGCTGAGAGGAGATCTATTACGTCCAAAGCTGACCTGGTCCTTATGGAAGCCTTGGATGGTTTTACCACCATCAATCTGCCTGGGATAATGATTGAGCATATGCAAAAAGTGGCAGACTTGAAGGATGGTAACCATGGGATACCTTATGGGTTTCTTCTCACAAAGGTCTTCGAGTTCTTCAAAGTGCCTCTGGGACAGGCCAAAGTGGGCACTAAAAAGCAAACCTTCTCCAAGACCACTCTTGAGGAGTGTGAGTGTATTGACAAGGTCGGAGGAATTGGAAGCACCTCTACTATCTCTCAACTGATAAATGCTCAGAATAGTGCTACAGAGGAGATCCGAAAGTTGAAGGCAAGGAACGCGATTCTTTAGAGTCAGCTCAGTCAGCTACAAGAGGCACCAGGTTCTGGTAGTTCTCACAATTCATAGGCTGCCTGCCTGACGAAGGAGAATGTTGAGCTCAGAAAACAGGTGGAGGACCTGCAAGAAAGACTGCTCAATGAGCAAATGTCCGCGAATGCTCGCATAGCTCTTGTCCTCAAAACCCCTGCCCCCTCCTCGAAGCCCTCTTCCTCCAGTGCCCCCTAAGCAGTGTCCCCTTCGGTGTCCAGTTTCCAGTGTCCGTCTTCTATGAATGTTTCTGATGATTTTTTTGTTGTTGGTACTTGTTTTTGTTTTTGTTTTGGAATTGTGGATGGTAACATTGAATCTGCTCATGTTTGTAAATTCCAAATTGTTTTATGGAAGCTTTTTTCCTTTTGCCGTGTGTGATATTATTATTTTGTCTCTGTTTTCTATCATGTTTGTGTGTACACAAGTGGCATGAGTTAACCGCGCTAGACTCCTTATTGCTACTTAGTATTCTCCTTTTTATGATGCCAAAAGGGGGAAGATTTTTGCATAATTGGATAATGATGTGCACTGATTAAGGGAGAATACAGATTCAGGGGGAACTAAATGGCTTTCCTGGTTCACTAGCTGGTTTTTGTGGTTCTTCGTAAGAATTTCAATTATAAGTTTGTCATCATCAAAAAAGGGGAAATTGATAGGTTATAAGTACCTTTGTTTTATGTTTTGATGATCTAACAAACTTAATGACAAGAACCAGATGAGGAACCTGATACTCATTTGGTCCACATTCCCAAGCCCATGAAAACAATCAGACTTAAGCTGGAGATATTCGTCAGTACCTCAGAAGTTAAAGAATCAACAAGGGGAACAGATAGTCTTCAGTTCCCCTGGTGATTGTACCAAGTCAACTCTCCACAACTGGAAAGTGACTGACTGCACACGTAACATTACAACACAGTGCAGCAGTCACCTCCATTGGGAAGGACCTTGTACCAAAGTTGCTTACATTGATGACATTAAACCAATGACAAAACATCACTTGAACACTAGAGAATTCACTCAAGTACTCCAATAGTGATTAAGCCTCCGATCAACAATTCTCAAGTGCATCAAGAACAAAGAACAACACTGCTACGGACCAGTTCCCCATATCAAGTGATTGTATGTCCTTAGTTGAGTTGTAACTTTATTAATGTTCTTACTTGTAACTCCTACTTAGCTTACATAGAAGCAGTGTGTAGGAAACTCTTGTAAATCATAAACCTCCGTGTTTGTGTCTTGGCTAGAGTTAGTCAAGTTGTAAAGTCTTTGTAATAGAGGTATTACAAAGTGGCTTGTAATAGGTGTGTTACAAGTAAGTGAGGGATTAAGGAATTAATTCCTAGGTTACAATAGGTTGTAATCTAAATGTTTGCTCAGTGAAGTTGATATCCTACAAGGGTAGGTCGTAGTTTTTTTGTTCCCTTGAGCTGGGAATTTTTCACGTAAAAAATTCTAAGTGTTATTTATATTTTGTTGTGTGTATGTATAATCTGTGAAAACTGATAGAAAACCTAGTTCTCTATATAGTTTGGTGGACCCTCGAATTCTATCAGAAGCTCTAGATTCGGAAGACATTCAGCTAGTGTTGCGCACTGAATGAGGGATTTCACTATTTAGTCCAAGCCTCAGCTTCTTCTCATTGATGATACTTCTTCCATCCCATTATATATAACAACATTTGATTGGACATGAAGTTCCAAATGTTAATTTGAGTTTATATAATGGAACCGGAACAAACCATTAAAATATTGGTTGAAAAGTTAGTTCGAACAAGAACATCACATAAACGTTTAAAATTGGAATAGTAAAAATATTTGAATTCTTGAAGTGTGTAGAATAATATTATTATAGGAATAATGAATGCCTTGGGACATTCCAAGATGGAATAAGTTACACAAATAGGGATGGAGGGAGAAAAAAAACTCTATGATTATTTCATCTATGCATGGCTTATATCAAAGGTTATCATAATATGATTGGATAACACTTTCTGTTCTTACACTTCGTCATATGTTTTTGTTTAGAAGGAACTTTCTGAAGCAGAGAAAACAATCCAATTATGCAAGAAATTTACTTGGAGCAAATGAAAGGTAACGATTAGGCAATTTCGATTTCCTTACACAAATGAAAAAGAACAGACAAATGAGCAAGCTGTATAGACATTTTCGAACATTTATACATATGCAGTAACATGGCAGAAAGAAAATTTCTAGTAAAAATAGCACGGGCTAGCCAGTTTTCGGACTGGTCATTCAAAAATAGCCAGTGTTTGTCAAGTCATTGAAAAATAGCCACTATTTTGCTGCAACAGCGACCGGTCCAGCATAATATACTGGAGTTCGGTGCACCTGTGTATGAACTTCCAGCATATTATGCTGGAACTCCAACACGCAGAAAGTTCCAACATAGTATACTGGAGATTCGAGCACATGTGTATGAACTTCCAGCATATTATGCTGGACCGATATACTTTGCTGGAACTCCAGTATAATATGCTGGAGTTCCAGTATACTTTGCTGGAACTCCAGTATATTATGCTGGAGTATTTTCCGTATTTTGAACAGTGTTTTCGTTCAGATTTATCTTTACATAAAAAGTGCCTAAATGTCGATTACTTTTGAAATTGTGGCTATTTTTGCATGACCACTTGTAAATCTGGCTACTTTAGAATTTCTCCCAAATTTCTAAGGGATGCCATATATAGAAGCTTGACTTCAGCTACAAAAAGGTAAATGAAGAACAAACATTTCTTCTAGCAAGCTGTATGCAAAAGACAACTTAGACAGATCGATAAAGGCAATACCCATATCCTTGGCAAACTCAAGCTTTCTCTTAATGGATTTCTCATCATCATATCCGACCCAAGTTGTACTCAACAGTTAGCACTTAGCATTGTCTTAATTCTATAAGTCATTGCTAATGCAGGATCTTCATGTGGCTGGAATTCATGGCATTCAATCCATCATACCTCGAAATACTAGTCTATTGCAGTTCATTTTCAAAAAAAGAAATCCAATATTCTTCCCTTTTCTTATGTTTGTGTAATTGTGTTAGTAACATAGGCCAATAAAAACAAACCATTGGTCACGTAATGAATCATGAAAACTACTTTCAACCTTAAATTTTCGTAGTGTAAAAACACGATCATGCTTCTGCAATATGAATAGAAGTTTCTAGCACTGTTGCATTCTTGAGCAAATATTTGACCAATAGAAGTACAAGATTATTTCCACTTAGTGGTCCATGAAAGTTAATGATCTTGATGGTCTTTAGGTGTAGCAATGAGCAGTTAACATTATGTGTCTCAACACTCCTGCTCCGTTGAACTTCATTTGTGTAACTTAAAAGCCGGTCCTGCAGGAAAAATCCGCTATATTAACCAGATATTCTCCTAAGATGGAAGTAGAAAGTCAAGGAGTTAGTTGTGGATAAAATTAAAAAAGAGATTAATTTTTAGATTCAAGGAACATGTCAAGTGCTTAGCAAATGTTACAAAGTGGTACATGCAAACAACAAATAGAATGTCAGAAAGCTTCATTGAAGCTGATCCTTCATCTCCTCGCATGAAGGCGAGCACTACTATCCCTTGTTAAACATCTTTACCTACAGGCTACAACTACAACAAAGTTGACTGTAGAACTGGACAACTCAGAGAACTGATAGTAATTTGATGAAGTTTCTGTCAAAGCTACTCAAGCTGAACTATTTCCTTGAGGAAAATAAATTGAGAGCAGATCTAGCAAAGAGAAATGATCAACTTTTAAGACTAAAAAGCAGATCCTGAAATCCTTGCAAAGTAGCATTCCAACTTTCAAATGAAGATTTCAGAATTTGAACTACGCATTCCCTGGAGAAATGTCTTTGACCACATTGAGAAATACTCACCCTGATGGGTAAAACTAAACACATATGGCGCCTGCAGACAAACAAAATCACTGAAGCATTTGCACTTTCTTATAGACCCAGATTGTGATGACCCGCCATGTCATCATGCCACATAAGTGCCATTTGGCATATATTAATGCCATGTGGAAGCTTACATAAGAGGAAAGCTAGCATTTGTGAGAAGATTCTAGAGAAGTATGGACATTTCCTTTGGAAAACCCTAGATCCTTATGGAATTGCTAGGAAAGTCCTTGGAATCTTCTAGGCTTGTAGAAAATTCTAGATGGTATACTTATTTGTAAATATGGAAGGACTTGGGGAACAATTATTATTTACACACTAGCCCCTAGATGATTAGTATAAATAAGGGGGCATTCATTTGTAAATTCACCAAGCAAAACAATCAAGTTCTCTCTAATACAAAGCTTCCCTTAACAATTCTCTTGTGTTCTTTTTACCATTCTCTTAGCGATCTTGAGTGTAGTAAGGCTGACATGGCATAGCAAGAACGTGCGCAAGCTGTGCAAGATCGTGAGCGAGTTGTCAAGTGTCGCATGTGTACTTAGTTAACGACTAAGGACGTGACAACGTGGTATCAGAGCGAAGGTTGCAACTAAGGAAATGGCGAACGACGGAGAAATTAACGCTGCCAACACCCAAGCCAACGTCATCCAGGATGTTGCTGGCAAGAGCGGTCGTAACAAAAAGAGGAATGCCACCAACAAGAGCCAGGAGGTGCCACCCGACGTTGTGTCAAACGAAGGGCTTACATCCCAAGAACCATCTGCCACTGAGGCGAGCAAGGATGAATCGGAGGTCCTGCCTGAGGACGTCTCGCTCGGTAAAGAGTGGGTGATGAAGATGAACGCGGGGACGGACGCCGTTGAGATCTTTGGCCAACGTTTGGGTAAGATGGAAGGCACCCTTAGCGTTCTTGAGGGGCATACTCTTGAAGAGATTGAGAGTATCCGAAATGACTTGGAGGGACGTACACATACCGAGATGGAACTAAGGCAAACCATCACTGCCTTAGAGTGCAGACTCATGGAGCCAGCCAGCATGTTAGTGCTGGTGTGACCGAGGAAACCAGCAATGTTGTGGTGACAAGGGAGGCTAAGATCGAGGCTCCCAAACCCCCGGTGTTCAAAGGTGTACGTGATGCATAAGTGGAAAACTTCCTTTGGCACTTGGAGAACTACTTAAGGCACAGAAAAGTAAGGGACGACGAGGCCAAGATCAACATTGCCGTGTTGTACCTCTCAGAGACCGCCATGCTATGGTGGAGAAGGAAGATGGCCGACGTGGATAAAGGTCTATGTACTATTAGCACGTAGGATCAGTTCAAAGCCGAGTTCAAGCGACAATTCTTCCCAAACAATGTCTTGTATGAGGCAAGGCGCAAGCTTAGGGAGTTGAAGCAAACAAGGAGCATACGTGACTATGTCAAGCAGTTCACTACCCTTATGCTTCAAATTCCCAACCTGGCCAATGATGACTTGTTGTTCCACTTCATGGACGGGTTGCAAAATTGGGCTAAACAAAAGTTGCAACGCCGGCAAGTCTTGGATATAGACCGAGCCCTAGTGGAGGCTGAATCATTGATGGATTTCAGGCATGAAAAGCACGACAAGCAAAGGCAAGGAGTCAAAGGTTAACAATGTCAAAGGCAGGAAGATACAACAACAATATTGCACGACCCAAGATTCCAAAAAGTCGAGTGGCCGGCAAAGCTACGCCGAGAAGAAGGCACAGGCCGAGAAGAAGGGATGCTACATATGCGGAGGGCCGCACGGCTTCAGGAACTGTCCCGACCTAAAGAACCTCAGTGACATGGTCCGTGAACGGAAGGAGCAGCCGCAAGGAGAGAGTTCGGGAACCGCACAGTTGGGTATGATCGGATTATGTGGTGCTGTCACGAAGCAAGCTGTCCAACCTACCGAGAATGGCAATCAGTACGTGGATCTCACCATCAACAACAAGCCCGCTCGTGCAATGGTGGATACCGGAGCAACTCATAATTTCGTGACTAAGGCTGCCGCAAAGAGATTAGAATTAAAGCTTGCTCCAACCAACTCTCGCATCAAGGCCATGAATGCCGAGGTACAAAATACTCGTGGGGTAGCTAATGGAGTTGGTGTCAAATTGGGAACTTGGAAAGGTATGACAAACTTTACTGTAACCGCTATGGATATCTTTTACATCATACTGGGGCAAGAGTTCTTTAGACATTGTCATACTTTGATCGACCCCTACCTCCAACGTCTCTTGGTTATGGAGCGAGAAGGAGCTTGCATGGTACCCACAGTGACTATGCCACACGGACAGATCCAAGCACAACTCTCAGCCATGTAGCTTGTCAAGTGGATCAAGAAAGGGGAGTCAACGTTCGTGGCAACCATTGCAAGTCTAGAGGAGGACAAGAGTTTTCAAGAGATACTGCCGCCTTGCATAGAGAAGTTAAATGAGGAAAACAAAGATGTCATGCCCGAGGAGTTACCTAAGCACTTGCCGCCTAGGCGAGAGGTGGATCACAAGATTGAGTTGGAGCCAGGGGCTAAGCGACCCGCATTTGCCCCATATCGTATGGCACCGCCCGAGCTAGAGGAGCTCAGGAAACAATTGAAAGAGCTGCTAGATGCTGGTCACATTCGCCCATTAAAGGCACCTTTCGGCGCACCAGTATTGTTCCAGAAGAAGAAGGATGGATCACTGCGCTTGTGCATAGACTACCAAGCACTTAATAAGGTCACAAGGAAGAACAAGTACCCGATCTCACTCATTGCTGACTTGGTCGATAGACTTGGGCAAGCCAAGTACTTTACCAAGATGGATCTTCACAAGGGCTACTACCAGGTTCGCATTGCAGAAGGGGATGAGCCGAAGACAGCATGTGTGACGAGATATGGAGCCTTTGAGTGGTTGGTGATGCCCTTCGGCTTAACCAATGCACCGCCCACATTTTGCACCCTTATGAACAAGATTTTTCATCCCTACCTTCATCAGTTCGTGGTAGTCTACCTAGACGACATAGTCATCTACGGCAACACCTTGGAGGAGCACATGGAGCACTTAAGGAAGGTTTTCCAAGTCTTGCGGGAGAACGAGCTATACATCAAGAGGGAGAAATGCGAGTTTGCACAATCAAAGGTGCACTTCTTAGGCCATGTTATTAGCAATGGCGAGCTACGCATGAACGAGGCTAAGGTACGTGCTATCCAGGAGTGGGAGGCACCTATAAAGGTAACAGAGTTGAGATCCTTCCTTGGCCTTGTTAATTACTATCGTCGGTTCATCAGTGGCTACTCAGCAAAGGTCGCACCATTGACGGAGTTGCTAAAGAAGAACAAACCATGGGTTTGGACAGAGCATTGTCAAAGGGCGTTTGAAGACCTCAAGGCAGTTGTAACAGAGGAGCCAGTCTTGGCATTACCTGACTTTTCCAAGACATTTGAGGTGCATACAGATGCCTCAGATTTTGCCATTGGGGGTGTCTTGATGCAGGATAAGCATCTCATAGTGTTTGAGTGCCGCAAGTTAAATGAGACGGAGCAGCATTACACGATGCAAGAGAAGGAGATGACTGTCATTGTGCATTGCCTTCGTACATGGCGACATTATTTGCTCGGGTCAAGGTTCGTAGTCAAGACTGACAATGTAGCTACTAGCTACTTTCAGACGCAGAAGAAGCTCACACCAAAACAGGCTAGGTGGCAGGATTTCTTAGCCGAATTTGATTATGCGTTGGAGTATAAGCCGGGCAAAGATAACGTTGTAGCCGATGCCTTAAGCCGGAAAGCCGAACTTGCTGCAATCACTTCAACAAGATGGGACATTCGTGAGGCTATAAAAGAAGGCATGCAACATGATCCAGCAGCCAAACAACTTATCGAGTTAGCCAACCAGGGCAATATGAGACGTTTTCGGGTCGAAGACGGCCTACTACTTACCGCAGGTCGGCGGGTCTACATGCCTAAGTTTGGAGACATTAGACGGCGGATCATAAGGGAGAGTCATGACACAATGTGGGCTGGTCATCCAGGCCAACGTCGCACTAGGGCCTTGGTTGAGTGAGTCTACTATTGGCCACGCATGCGAGATGACATAGAGTGTTATGTGCAGACTTGTCTTGTCTGTCAACTATGGCTATCCAACGGGACGGGACGTCCCGTCCCGTCTCGGTCCCGTCCCGCGTCCCGTCCCACTTAATTTTAAACGGGATGGCCCCATGTTAAACGGGACACGGGATGGGACGGGATGGCCATTTCGTCCCGTTTATCCCATCCCATTTCGTCCCGTTTCGTCCCGTCCCGCTCGTCCTGTCTGTCCCGTCCCGCCTGTCCCGTCCCGTCCCGCGTCCCTTTTTTTTAAAATTATAGCCGTTGGGCAACGGCTATAATTGCAAAAATAGCCGTTCCCAACGGCCAAAAACGGCCATATTTGGCCTCCACTCCCACCAAAACACCCCCTACCCCCAAACTTTTAATATAATCCCTAAGTTTATTAAATTACACTTTGGCCCTATTTTCTACTATAAATACCCCAATCCTTCTTCATTTCTTCCCACAAAAATAAATTATTCTCTCTCAAATCCCTTTCATTCTATCTATATTATTCTCTCAATTTTCTCGCAATCAAGTGATAAGTTTCAAGTATTTGGACAAATATTTGGAGCAACTTTCAAGCTTCAAATTAATTTATCAAGTATTTGGAGCAATAGTTTGGGCAATTTCTTCAAGTTTCAATATTTAATCACGGTGCACTCGTTCCATCTCCTAATTTTAATATATATTTTTTGCGCATTATTTTAGTGCTTAATTTTTGTGTTTACTTTACGTGTTCTATTTTCGTATTTCATTTGTGTTTTTAATTTTTGTGTTAACTTTTTAAATTTAATTTCGTATTTAAATTATGGCACCTAAAAATGTATTTGGCGTATTTAAAAAAACTAGTAAAAAAAGTAGTAAAGGTGAAAGTAGTAGTAATCCTAATCCTAGTCCTAATCCTAGCCCTTCTCCTATAATTAGAAAACATATAGATGAAATGACTCATGTTGATGAAACTTCATTTTTCCAACCCCCCGCATGTTATTAATCCTAGCCCTTCTCCTATAATTAGAAAACATATTACCTTTTACCTTTCCTTCTCACCCTGCTTTTGTTCATTATATACAAGAAACTTATAATCCTTCTTTTCAAGGTTTTCCTAAAACTACAGGTTTTTAAATTTCAAACCGAATATCTTCAGTATATTCGTTGTGTAGTTTTTCACTTAGATTGTAAAGTGTCCATCACATCTGATATAGGTCGTAGTCCTAATGGTTGTGATTATTTAACTGTTACATGTCATTGGGTTGATCATCACTTGAACATGCAAAAACGTATTATTGGTTATAAATTTGTTGATTCAAAACACACTGGAGCATATATTGCAACTACTGTTCTACAAATACTTGATTTTTATGGACTCATTGATAAAGTTTTAACTATCACCTTAGATAATGCTTCTGCTAACACAACTGCAGCAATTAGTTTAAGAACTAGATTTTGTCCAATTAATCCGGCAATTTTTCATTTTAGATGTGCATGCCATATTTTTAACTTGGTTGTAAAAGATGGTATTAATTTATTTTCTGATGCTTGTAGTAAAGTACAACATGCTTGCGGCTATATTTTTCGGGCTAATAAAGCGAGTAGAATTCGTGAATTTGCTCAACAATGTGCTAGTGCTAACCTTCCATATAGAAAAGTTCCAAAAGATGTTTGTACCAGGTGGAATTCTACTTATGAAATGCTTAAAGTTGCTTATGATTATCGGGTGCCTATACAAAAGGTATTTAATATGCATAATGGTATTCCCGCTGATCAAATTGTTGATTCTGATTGGGATCAGATCAAAGAGCTTACTAAATTTTTAGAAAATTTTTATTATGCTACAAAATAATTTTCTGGTATATATTATCCTACTATTACACAAATATTATGGTATATTTGTGGAATTTCTGTTGTATTTGGTAAGTATAAAACTAATCCAACTTATGCACCGGCCATTAATGAAATGATTACAAAATTTAAAAAGTATTTTTTCCCTATTCCCCAAGTTTATTTAATTTCTACTATACTTAACCCATCTTTAAAATTAAGAGGTGCAAAGGGACTTGTTCGTAAAATTTATGAGAATTTAGCAATTCAAGAAAATGAACAACCATCTCTCGAAGAATACCAAGCAAACATATATTCTTATGTTAGATCAATGTTTGATAAATATAAATCTATGGAAACAACAGGTGGTGAAACTGCTCCTTCTACTTCTAAGTCTAGAGTAGAAGTTCTATGGGAAGATATGGATGATATAACAGGTTTTGATTCCTCTATTGATGATGAACTTGATTCTTATCTTAATCAAGGATTGGAAAGTATTAAAGACGAAGAAGGCAACGAACAACTTTTGGCATGGTGGAGGGAGCGTGGCAAGGCTTTTCCAACACTTTCCATAATGACCCGAGATATCCTTGCTATTCAAGCATCATCAGTAGCATCAGAGAGTGCTTTTAGCGCGGCAAGATTTCAAATCGGAGATCATAGACATTCATTAGCGGAGGACAGCCTAGAGATTTCCGTATTATTCAGAGATTGGATTAATTCAGAAAGAAGAAATCTTGGTTTTGAAAAATTAACCACTAGGGAAGAAGAAGAATACAATGAGATACTTAGCATTGGGAGCGATGACGGCATGGAACTCATGGAACATCAATCAACATTGCCAATTCCAGAACAATGTCTGAGAGAAATTATAGATAAGTTACAACGAAGTTTTTATTGGCTACTAAGAGGCCTAGTTCAAAGTTCAAACAGAACCCTTCCTAGAAGGTGGCTGCATAGATTAGGTGCTCTTCAAAAGAATTATATTTGTATGTGAGATTTGAAAGTTCTATTAATAAAATAAAAGGCTCTAAGCGTTGAATTTGTTTTATGAATTCTCTTACACTCGAAATTATATTAAATAAATTATAACTCTATTATATATTTATAATTGCTAGAATATTTTATTACAAGTCTTTTGTTTTAATATTTTATAATTCTTTACTTAGTTTCCTAATTTTCGTTTAATTTTTAAATTTATTGAATAAGTCAAAAAACTAGATGTTGCAAACTTTAAAAACTTAGTCATTGCCAAAAGAATATCCGTTGTCAAACTCAATGCTTAAATAATTTTTTTTAAAAATGGCACTTAAGGCCCGCGAACCCGTCCTGTCCAGTCCCGTCCCGTCCCATCTCGTTTGTTAGCGGGATGGGATGGGCCTACCGTCCGTCCCGTCCCGTTCCGTCCCGTCCCGTCCCGTTTGTTAGCGGGACGGGATGGGCCTACCGTTTCATCCCGTTTGTCCCGTCCCATTTCGTCCCGTCCCGCCACCGTCCCGGCTAAATGTCGTCCCGTCCCGTTAATTTTGTCCCGTCCCGTTAATTTTGTCCCGTCCCGTTGGACAGCCATACTGTCAACAGGACAAGGTTGAGCAACAAAAACCCGGAGGACTTTTGGAGCCACTACCAGTTGCAGAACGTCCATGGGAGAGCGTGACTATGGACTTTATCGCCTACCAAAGTCCGACGGTTATGGTACTATTATGGTGGTGGTGGATAGATTTTCCAAATATTCCACCTTCATGCCCGCCTCATCAGGTTGCACTGCCAAGGAAGCCGCCAAACTATTCTTTAAGAACGTATGAAGTATTGGGGCTTACCAAGGCATATTATCAGTGATCGAGACCCCCGTTTTACTGGAAACTTTTGGAGAGAGTTATTCGACATACTTGGCACAAAACTACACTTTTCCACTAGTTTCCACCCACAGACGGATGGACAAACAGAACGGGTCAATGCCTTACTAAAATGCTACTTGAGGCATTATGTAAGCGCGCATCAGAAAGATTGGGCAAGGCTCCTAGACATCGCCCAATTCTCTTATAACTTGCAGCGGAGTGAGTCCACGGGGCGGACACCATTTGAGCTAGCCACAGGCCAACAGCCACAAACTCCACAATCCACATTCATTACCAGCTGCGTTCGAGGGAAAGAGTTTGGGGGCTTATCATATGGCCAAAGGATGGGAGGAGGAGCTTGACACCGCTAAGTCCTACTTGGATAGGGCAGCTAAGAAGATGAAGAAGTTTGCGGACCGTAAGCGGCGTCCCACGGACTATAGAGTTGGGGACATGGTCATGGTGAAGTTTAACCCAAGACAATTCAATGCACTACGGGGCATGCATCAGAGTCTGATTCGCAAGTATGAGGGGCCATTTAAGATCGTTGCCAAGGTAGGCAAGATCTCATACAAGCTTGACATGACATCGTATCTTAAGATCTACCCTGTCTTCAATGCAAGCATGCTTAAGCCATATCATGAAGATAAGGATGATCCGAGTAGGGGCCATTCACATCGAGCGCCTATTACTATCACCGCCTCGCATAATCGGGAGATTGAGTCTATCATAGATTACCAGGCCAGGTGAAAACAAGGGCAAAAGGCCACCGCTATGTTCCTCGTCCATTGGAACGGGCAATAACCGACGAGGCCACGTGGGAACGATATGAAGACTTGTGGCAATTCAAAGATAAGATCCGAGAGTTTATGCAGCAACATTGTGCCGCGGTCGTCGCAACATTAGGTGGGGAGAATGTGATGACCCACCACGTTATCATGCCACATAAGCTCCATTTGGCATATATTAATGCCATGTGGAAGCTTACATAAGAGGAAGGCTAGCATTTGTGAGAAGATTCTAGAGAAGTATGGACATTTTCTTTGTAAGACCCTAGATCCTTATGGAATTGCTAGGAAAGTCCTTGGAATCTTCTAGGCTTGTAGAAAATTCTAGAGGGTGTACTTATTTGTAAATATGGAAGGACTTGTGGAACAATTATTATTTACACACTAGCCCCTAGGTGATTAGAATAAATAAGGGGGCATTCATTTGTAAATTCACCAAGCAAAACAATCAAGATCTCTCTAATACAAAGCTTCCCTAAACAATTCTCTTATGTTCTTTCCACCATTCTCTTAGCGATCTTGAGTGTAGTAAGGCTGACTTGGCATAGCAAGAACGTGCGCAAGTTGTGCAAGATCGTGAGCGAGTTGTCAAGTGCCGCATGTGTACTTAGTTAACGACTAAGGACGTGACACAGATGGTGTCTTGAACATGGTATTAAAAACATTTGGGAGGAAGCCGATTCTTTACTTATTTTAAATGCTGTCAAGGAAGTCGCAAAACCTTCTTGGCACTATGAACCTACTATTGAAGAGATTAAAGAGTTGATTCAAGGTGTGGCTGATTCTTTAGTGGGGTAGAGCCACCTATTGGACACAGATAAGAAGTTTTTCAGCTTTCACTCACTACCAAGAGAAGCTAGAGAAAAATGATGATAACAGAGCAATACAAACAATGCCAATAATGCTTTATTGTCCCACAACACAGAGAGGAGTTGCAACTGTATGTTTGACAAAGAAGTTAGATAAATGGTTCTGTCTATTCATAACAGTTTCAGCTATAAATTCAAACACATAGCAACACAAAAATGCAAATAATTCTTGTTTTCTTCAAAGAAGGGAGAACAAACTGAAAGTCTTGAGCTTAAAGACACAGCAAAATATGCGAACAGAGCTGAACTAGAATAATTTCTAAATTCCCATTAATTCCAACCCAATGAAAACATATACTAGTATTCTCCACAGCTCACAATAGGGCAAAAGGTTGAAATCTTCAAGGGACACACTGTTACAGAGAAGCCAAAGGTGTGGCTGATTCTTTAGATGGATACAGTCATCTATTGGACCCATAGAAGAAAATTTTCAGCTTTAACTAAACATCAAGAGAAGCTAAGGGTCACTTAAGGGTTGATAAGTGGCAGCCCCTTTCCTCCTGAATTCATAAGAAAGACCAAAGCTTACCTCCAATAATGCAACAAGATGAACTTCCCCCCTAAGATCTTCTGTGAGCTCACATGTCACTTGAGAATAGTCCTCACTTTTACCTTTTTAGTTCTTTGGGAAGCAGTGTACAGGGGAACAACTCTCTCCACACGTTAGAAGCTATTGTTGTAAAGCTCATCAAGCACTGAGGCTAGTTATGTTTCATATTGTAAATCCTTCTATAAAGAAACACTCTTTTTGCTTACACATCAGAGGTTTATATCCTATACTTTTGTCACAGATTGGAGAATCCTCAATCTTTAAATATACCACTAAGGTGGTTCAATTTTATTTTTTTTAAATGAGTGATTTTTCACCTAAAGTACTAAAGATAAGAAATATACTGATATATATCGCCTTCTTCTTCCACTAATAGTTGTTTGATAAAAATGAAGTAACAAGAATAAAGGTCTAACCGAAACTTACTATCGTTTTGTAATTGGCCAGTCAATGACCAACGTCTCAAGCTCCGATGAACTCTGTAGAATGCTGTAAATTTCAGGCAAGTGTTCAAAGGCTGCGATAAGTTTTAAGTATTTCCAGCTTGATGGTGGAGATTGCCATATCCTTTCAGCTCCAGTATGGAAAGCCACTAATAAACCAAATAGATATACCAGAATATGTCAAAACAAGGAAATGCAACACATCCAATAAATGACATGCGAAATGTTGAATAATTCATAAAAACAGCTTGGATTACACGGCAGTGTTTTGCCACAAGCCACATCAAAGTGTTCAAGGTTGGGTTGGAAATCTAGTTTGATTTTTAAACACTTGGAGAAATCCATTCACATGACTTAAAGAGTATAATCACTGTAAATGAATCCAAATTTTAAATGTTTTCTGTGCATTGCAAACTCTTTATTCTCACAGTTCATCATAAAAGATTTTGTTCAATAGCCATTGTCCAGCAAGATTGGCAACGAGATTTTTATTCTTCAGTAATTAAAACTTTAGTTATCAGATTATCCTAAGTAGTGGCATAGTTATTAATGTTACTAAACTGATGAATTAATATCAAAAAGAAAATCAGAATTTTGGATAATCCAGAGTATGAATAAACCTTGATGCACCAGGGACCCAATTCAACATTCTCGACATGGGAAACGCTGAGAAAAAGTTCCTTCAAATATCTACACTCCTTCTCCAACTTCTCTTCTTCATCTTCAAATTCATCAAAATCAACATTTAAATTAAGGACTGCAGTGACAAGTGAAGCCACATTGCTCTGCTGCAAGCGTATCTCATCATATAAGAACCCCGAAAGTACCAAATTTTGAACATAAGGGGCAAATATTTCGAGTGAAGGGATATTTTCATCGTGCCACTAGGTATATTCATTAATTTCATCATTTAATATGATCAACTTTCTCAGCTTCACAGAGCTGATTACCAAACGACGAATGCCCAAAACATTATCCAGTTCCAAGCTCTCCAATTTAGGGCAACCTGATATTATTTTTTCCATGACACAGTCCGTCAATTTCAGGTGCCCAATTGAAAGAGAAACGAGACTGCTCCAGTTCACACTACCAGAAGGGTTTAACCCGCAGTTGCCCAAAACCAAATTCCTTAACGACGTATTCTTATACGCAAACTGAGGAAACTTATACATGTAATCTGGAAAATTGATAATGCAAAATTTAAGTGTAAACTCTTCAACATTAGCAACCTTAGTTGCAAAATGTACCCAAAAATCCACATCTTTAACAAGATACTCTTCGTATTTAACGGGGAAAACCCTAAATGCTTTGATTTTCTCGCAAGACCTCCAATAATGAAGCTCTCTATTGATGGAAGCTACGAAAGCAAGAATTTTCTTTTTGGTTCTTTCATCATAGGGGTAATCGGGGACGCCGAAATTGAGTGAAACTTCAACGGACTCATTTGAGTATTCTTTAAGCTCTGAGAAAATTATATGGAGCCAAGTTTTGTATAGTAAATATGAAGTCTGGTATTTATAAGGTCTTTCACTTTGATAAAAGAGTATGATTCTTTTCTCTTCCTTCTGTGTATTGATTCGGGTTTGATAACCTGAAGTTGGCTTTCATTTTGCTCCTCATTTTATTCCTTTTTGTCGTTTGCATCTTTTGGTTACAAGTTCGTGGATTGATCCCATTTGTGTCATTACAGCTCGTTTATTGTTGCTCGTGGATTGTCATTGCTTGAAAAAGTGTCAAAGAATCCTTCTACAATCATTCTTCATTAGGTTAAGACAACAAATCACCATATCTTTGGAGCTCCTTAGCACAACAGTAAGAGTTGTCTCTTGACTAGGAGGTCAGGGGTTCACGCCCTAGAAACAACCTTTATTTAAATGCAACGTAAGACTGCGTATAATAGACCTAATATGGTTCGGTCCTTTCCGACTTGCTTAGCCTAGTTACCTTGCAAAATAACTATATCTTTACATTTCATTGATTGTTGTAGCTACCTTTTAAGCTTTACTGAAACCAAACATAGAGCCCGTTTGGATTAGTTGATTTGAAACAGCTGATAAGCATTAGGTGCTGAAAAATACTTTTTAGTGCTAAAATTAATTTATTAAATAAACAGTTACGTGTTTGGATACAAGTGCTGAAATTGATAATAAGTTGCTGCACTATTTGATAAAAAAGTGTTGATAAGCTCTTTTTCTATTAAAATGACTTAAATAACCTTAGAACTATTTACATTTATAATGGCATAATTTCTTCAAAATTTTAGATAACAACTATGGTTATATAAGATAACTTTTATGATACGCATATAATCATAAGTTATAACAATTAATAAATTAATAGAAATTTCTCAGTAAAAATTAAACCTAAATAGGACAAAATATTTGAATAGAAACAAAGATTGATACACCAAAATTTTGATGTCATCATTTATTACATACAGTTGAAAGATTAATATACAATCACATAGCTATAAATATGCAATGGAATAGATAATTTGCTTATCTTAAATAGTCAAGGAGAATTGCACACTTGAAGAGTGGGGAGGGGGGATTGAAATAGTACTTGAGGCAGCGAGTATCAATGTAAGAGTTTTGTTCTAAAAAGAATATTTTAAGGATAAAATAGTAAAAATTTTGGTCAAACTTAAAGCGTTTATAAGCTAAAAATTTATAAGCTAAGGATGACCGGCTTATGGCTTTTGCTTATTTTTAACTTATAAGCACTTGGGTTATAAGCACTTTTAACTTTACCAAACGCGTAGATTAATCGAAAAATGCTTATAAGCTAGTTTGACCAGCTTATAAGCTTAGCCAAACAGCTCCATTATACGTAACCAGAAAATTGTCTGGGGCAAATGAACCTTGAATATCAAGCTTTCTACACTAACAGGAATTTGAAGACTTCATATATTTTTTTAAGTATACGAGAAATTTGGGATAAGAGATAACTAAGACTGCAAATACCAAAAACGAGCTTTTTATAAAAAGGAGAAGTCATAAAGATAAGAAACAGGATCATATAAAGAGGTTTTGGTAGTTCATTGATCAATAATCAGTCAATCAACTAAGAGTCTAATCCCAATCCCAATCTAGTTAGGACCAGCCATTTGTATTCATTCCGATGAACGACGGTTCAAATTACAAGTAATAGGAATGGTGTACTCATGGATCAATAGTAGCTCTGAATTGGCGAATGAAGAAAGAATGTGATGAATGTGCACTCAATTTTGCAAGACAACAATGTCATCAATTGGAGGCTTTAAGAATGAGAAATTTGGTGGCAATTTAATAAGAGGCTCATTTCCAGTTAGCCTCTGGAAGGCAAGTCCAAGTGCATACCCGAGCGCTCGCCCAACAGGAACTGCTACAGCATTCCCAACTTGGCAATATCTACACCAAATGAAAAACACGATGAAGAAATACTTGTAAAAGGTATAAGATATAAGGAATAACTTGAGTAGTTTGACTCATATGATCATGTGAATGACATCAAACCAAAATATGTTGGGAGGAATCAATTGCTAATGGTTAACTCTTTACCACTTCTTCATTTTTAATGGTAAATATTGTTTAACTCTTTACCACTTTTGAGATGTACATATAAGAGAAGATCTTGGCTGCAATTACTTCAATGAGATCCAATAAATGTGATAAATTACAACAGTGACCAAGTTCATTCCACAATTTAAGGTTAGTGCATTAACAATTTAGTAATAATAATAATTCGCAACACCCCTTCCACGTAGCTACTTTTCCCATTTGAACATCATTCTCTTGTATTTTGGTCTTGTCGAAAGGAGAAAGATTATGCAACACAACTCAAAAAATTGGTTTCAAATATAATACAAATCACAGAGATATTTCTCTCATAGAGACGAACACTACATTTATATATGTTTTCTTTTCATTGCCTTAAGATCTTTAATTAGTAACTGAAATTGACAAGCTAATAAAATTACTTTCATCAGAAAACAAGATACCTTTCCTTGGGAGTGCCAGAAAACCTATAGAAATCTGGAAAACCTTGCAATCTTGCATACTCTCGTATAGTAAGAACACGATCCTGCTCTGGGTGTAAGACCGCCTGAAAAATATTGAAAGCTCAGAAAAGCCTACAAGTTCTATATTGCATATTTTATTGCAAGAATAACACCTAGACTTAAGGGTAAATTTTACAGAGTGGTGGTCCGACCAACTATGTTGTATGGGGCTGAGTGTTGGCCAGTCAAGAACTCCCATGTGCAGAAGATGAGAGTATGAGACGAGGATGTTGAGATGGATGATTGGTTTTACAAGGAGAGATAAGATTAGGAATGAAGTTATTCGAGACAAAGTGGGAGTGGCTTCCGTGGAGGATAAGAAGCAGGAGTCGAGGCTGAGATGGTTCAAGCATGTTAAGAGGAGAAGCATTGATGCTCTTGTTAGGAGGTGCGAGAGGTTGGCCATGGCGGACTTGAGAAGAGGTCGGGTCGAGGTAGGCCAAAGAAGTACTGGGGAGAGATGATTAGGCAGGACATGGCGCTGCTCCACCTTACTAAAGACATGACCCTTGATAGGAAGATGTGGAGGTCGAGGATTAGGGTAGAAGGGTTGTAAGTAGTTGATAGTTTCTCCTTTTCTTACTTGTGGTATTAGTAACACTTATGTCCCTTCATATTCTTAGATTTATATTACGTTTCGTATTTCCTTGTTACAATTTGGTACTGCTAATTCTTTTTCTCCTTTTTTTCTTCTCTATTCCTTTTCTGTTTTTTCCCCTCCCTCTTCTTCTTCTTCTTCTTCTTCTCCCTCTTTTTCTTGTTCTTCTTCTTCTCACCTTCTCTGAGCCGAGGGTCTATTAGAAACAATCTCTCTACCTGAATTAGGTAGATGTAAGGTCTGCGCACACACTACCCTCCCCAGACCCCACCTGTACTGGGTTTTCTATTGTTGTAATAACACCACAAAGTACCTGGGCACGATGATTAGGAAACGTCACTAAAGTTGCTACTGTTTCATCCCACCACAATCTTGCATATGGCCTACAAATTCAAAAAGGATTTAGTATATATATTGGATATTATCAATTAAAAGGAGATATAAGAACAAAGTATAACAAGCTTCTAAGGAAACATGCATTACCTTTTAGACTTTCCATGTTCAAAATTGAAGGCACAATCAGGAACCTACATTTCACAAGAATGATTCCTATTAGCAAGAATGACACGTTATTACGATAAGTTACAAAATTCATCATAATAAAGTCAGTACTTTTTAACAGAACAATAGTAACAAATAGCCTACCATGGGCTTTCCATTTGGTAGCACCTTTGGATCTTCTGTATCACGACGAGCCACATTATCCTTTCCCACAATTACACCAGGGAGGTCCCTGAAGTTCGCTCCCTACAATGGAAATATGTTACAAGGGCAAACATCTAAAAAACTTATTTTCAGTAACATAACAACCGTCAAACCTTTTTATGTGGGACTAGACAAACTCGCAAGTAATCGTCTTCTGCTAGTTGGCAAGGCCGATGATCAGACAAAACAGGATCTTTTGTTTCCGTATCTCTAGTTGATGAACACCCCACTATCTCTGAAGGAGTAAGAAGGAATCATTTCCACATGTAAAGGATAAGCATTCAGCTCATAGACACTAGCATGAATAAATTATGAAACTGAAGTCATTCCAGTAATTTTAAGTATTAGACTAAAAGTTGAGAAACTATATCATGAAATCTACTAACAACAATGGTTATATAGTATTTTTTTTTATACTATCAGAGAAACAAACATCTTGAAGCCAAAGTGTCAGATAAACTGGGAGAGAGGGAACATCAGTTTATTTGTTCGAAGTTTTTGAGTAAGTCTTTTCATGCCAAGTGAAGAGGTCAAAGGATGAAAAAAAGGCAAGTAGACCATGTACCATCTTATTGTATAATTCGTTGGACGTTCATTTATTCTTCATTTAAACTATAACACGTTACATAACAAATATGAGACGCTTTTAACAACTGTTAATCAATTCTCTTAGTTTCAGATGACGGTTACTTGAACATAACTTCTATCATACACCATGAGATATGTGGAATGTGAATCAGGAAGCATTTCAATTTTTCGGGACAAAAGTGTTCTGGATTGTCCTGAAGTTAAGATTTTTAGTTTAAAATTTCAGGACAAAAAAAGTATTGGCTAATCACTAAATAGCATTCCTGAAAATGGCTATCTCTGCACTTGCCCCTCAAATTTCAGCTGAACATTCCTTGAGAAATTTGTAGAATCAAATTCCTCATATCATACTAGAGTATGGTGTTAGCATTTAGATTTTGGCATGCAAAGTACCAAATTTTACTAATGCGTGCAGTGTACCTAAAGCATCATTGTTACACCGTAAAATGTTGATAATATGATTATCCAAGTATTTAAGCAATTGTATTACCATTGATCATCTTAAATTCACTTAAACAACTTTAAGAAGTCACCCTTTTTAACAATATAGAAAATTAGAGTACTAAAAAACTCATATTGGAAATTGGACACCACCCCATAAATTGCGAGGGCCACAAAGCTAATATGTTGTTAGTTTGTGTGTGTTCTAAATCGACAACTGCTTTAGATATTAAAATTTGATGCTAAATTTTTCCAACTTTTAAAATCTTACCGTACCGTACCCACATTGCATATTCACATCATGTGCCTAAAGCCTTAATATTTAATTCTCTCTAGACCATTCCTTAAGTCTGTTCTAACAGTTTGAATCATTTCCTCACGCTTCCAACAAAAATTAGCCACCCCCAGTTTTCAAATTACTCATCAGAGGAATGTTAATTTAAAATGCTGAGTCTTAACATTGCATATTCACATTATGTGCCCAAAGCCTTAATATTTAATTCTCTCTAGACCATTCCGTAAGTCTTTGTTCTAACAGTTTGAATCATTTCCTCACACTTCCAACCAAAATTAGCCACCCCCAGTTTTCAAATTACTCATCAGAGGAATGTTAATTTAAAATGCTGAGTCTTTGACAGAAAGAGCAATGTACATACACAAACACACACATAAGAAGAAATTGATTTAGAAGCCAATACAATCAAATAGAAGTTCTTAGAAAAAAATTAGAGAGCAAGTAATATGAAGAACAACAGCCATTCAAATTAGTTGCAGCAAGTTAACATATCCCATATGGTTGAACTTTAAATTTCTTGTACATGATTCTTCTTCCTTCGCATTTCTCAGGTAATAAAGGCCTTTATCCGTTAGCTGGTACGAGTCATTATTACCAAGGCATGCATTAGAACTTGTTTCATAAGGTACGCAAAATCAGCTCGGTCTTGTTACTGATAGGAACAGTTTCTCTTAACCAAAGTAAACATTTGTCACTCTATTTCTAGAATTTTCAGACCAGATCACAAGATTGCAATTGTAGCTTTTGATTAGAAATCAATGCAAACAGAATAACAAGAGAAAATAGCCCGAGTCCAACAAAAAAGGCTTTAACACTAATGTTTGAGAGAAATTACCATGTTTAGGTAATCTTATGTATTTCTGGAACTCCGATTCCGCGGGCATCTCATATGGCATTTCTTCACGAGTTTCATGCCATGTAACCTATAAAAGAGTACATCTATTATTCCAGTAAAAAGATATTTCTAAATAGATACATCTATTAAAATGAAAAAGGATCTCTAATAAACACAACAATCATACAGCTGGAAGATCAGATATAGCATCACGAAGAACAAGGGCTTCCTCAAGGTCACCGCGTGGTTGTCCTTCATCATAAGCAACAGTATTCCGCTGCAAGAAGGAAATTAGATGCAATAAATGCAGCATCAATATGAAAAGCCCGACTTACAGAAAGTAGAAAGAATGGCACAAGTTTTCAGGTAATAAAGGCAGTGAAAGTGTAAAGGATACCTCAAATTCAGGTGAGGGCCAATATTTAACAATCACGTCATGCGAAGGAAGTGGAAATGGGGGCAATTTCTGAACAAGAGAAAGAATAATTGAGATTACTTGAACATCGCATAGATGTAATCACCAACTATGGCCCAGTATATCAACATGAATTGAGAAATTTTCTACCAAATCCAGTTTAAGATCTTTACTGTTCTTTTAGAGAAGAAATAGCCTTTCCTTTAGAAATAACTATTCCTTTTATTCAGTAATTCTGATGACAACAGGCTAATGTGCCATTTTTTTTATATGTTTACTGAATATACTCACCTCACTCGGAAGTGCACCCCAAAAGAACACTCGCAATCGAAATTGTGGGAGACCATAACAACCAGCTGCCATAGTTCCCAATCTTGCTTGGTATCTCATATGTACCAAACGACTTAAAGCATATCTTCCAAGAGATGCTTTATCAAACCTCAATATGTCAGCCACATTTTCCATCAACACATATTTAGGCCGTAAGAACTCCACGACATCCATAAAAATAATAATTTGACGATTTTTCTCATCAGACAATGGGTCGTCAACATTTCTGTGGCGATTGTATCCACTAATGCCCTGGCAAGGAGGACCCCCACATATCATATCAACATCACCCTGCAAATATAATTAATCAGGAAGGGAAATTAAACAGGGATAATGATTCCAATGCCATTTAGTGGTAATCATTGTAAATGCAATTGAGGAAGTAACTTACTGGTAGAGGCAAAATTTTCAATTGTTGCCCCCTTCTAACAAATTCTTTTATGCTGTCTTGGCAATTTCTGAGAAAAAAATAAGTGAATTGCACGTGAAATTGAGGATGTGATGAAAATGCATAACAAAATGTTAAGATCTTCTGAATTTTCTTAACCTCAGAAACTCCTTTTTTTCTTATTTCAACTTTTGGCAACATTCAGTGTGAAAATCAACTGGTCTGTTTCTTTATATTTCAAAGCTGATAGTACTTCTAAGATTCTTCCAAAACCAAATATGATAAAGGAGAGTGTTAAGAGCTTGGATACTCAGAAAGAGAAACAGTGCTTCTAAATTAACTAACCAAATTTTTCGAGCAGCCAAAAATGAAAGATACTAGTAAAGTATGGAAGAAACAATATTTAGCAAGTACTTACTCCAAGTTCTCAATTGGCTCCCAAGTATCTTCACTTGGACCATAACCTTTCCACCGCACCTATAAGAGTACCCCAGAAGAAGAAAGCATCACCAGCGATATCAAAGCTAAGATCACAATCAAACTTGCAATCTAAAACAGTCAAAATAAACAATACAGAAAGTCAAGAATTAAAATTCACTCCTCCAGCAGTTTAATCCCATGGCTTCTGATAATCACCTAACACATTAACTTCAACTCGGATCTGCTTCTCTTTAAACAACTCAAGGTTTTCAACTCTAAGATTAAACTATGAAAACCAACAATATATGAAAGAAAAGTTTATACCTTAAAATGCAGTCCAGATTTTCCTTTGTTGTTCGGATCCCCGTAACATATGTCAACCAATCTCAATACCTCATATTCTCCAGAAGATGCCTTAGAACCAGCCTGGAAATTATCATTGTTTTCACCCTCATCTGCGTCGTCTAGCTCACAATTTGAGCTTGTTTTGAAATTACTACAGCCGTAAGTGTTAATTAGCTTCTCCCATCTTTTCAGTAGCTCTAGAAAATCCTCAACAGCTTCATTCCTAACCTAAGAAAAATGTTAACTATGATTGAATATTAGCTCAAACACATTGATAACCTCTCTCATGACTGCCACAAAATAAAAGCTTACATGTGTCTGAGGATGATTCAGTTTCAGGCTATCACAGGCAGACCTATTAAAATCAACTGCCCATTTCTAGAGTAAAAAAGAGAAATTTTAGACGCATAACTTAAAAGATATAAGATATGACTAAGAATTCTATTAATTACCGTCACAAGTTTAAGACCAGAGAGTTTGGTACCAAGGCACAACCCCATAGACATGCCACCACAACCAGCGTATAGATCCAATAATGACAACTTCGCTGTCATAGGTTCACAACTTGGCAATACCTCCAGAGGATATGTAGTGATAGGCTTATATGAAGTATCAGCTAACGAAGGGATAACCAAGCTCTTGACTGGATAGTTCAAAAGAAAAGCAAAGTTTTAACCAATATTGGTAGAGAAAAATAGAAACGGGTTAGGTACGATTACAAGCTATGCTACAAACTGCTGCAAGAAGTCCATTATTAATAACAGCATGGTACCATATGAACTGCTAACCAAAAACTACAAAATTTGAACTTGTATTGATGGATCATAAAGATACAAGCCACTAAAATGCAGACGGAAAGTAGAATGTTAGAAAATTTTGATGTCACTAACAAGTAAGCTACAAAAGGTACCCTCACATTCAAGATACAACTCCAACATCTTAAGCAAGAAAAACTTGACATTCATGGACACTTTGGAATGCTCCTTTTGCACAATAGTAGCAATGCCATTAACCCTTAAATTATAAAGAGTCTACCTGATTTCACTTGCCACCACGTGGCATCAACTAATGCGAATCCATGCTCTGGATCAACTACTGCTATCATTCTCGATATTTTATGTCATTTCTAATATATAAAAAATAAGACCAAATATACACAACGTCTCAATCTGACTAATTGTGATCTAATACATTCTTATTCATCATTCTCAGAAGAAAGTGACACTTATGCAGCTCGCATCTCATCCTTAACAAACAAATAAAAGTATAAAATAGATCCATGCCAATAGAAATTTCCTTATGAAAGTTAAAATTTAAAAGCAAAATAATTGATAGAACAGTCATGTTCCTGAAAAACACTGCAAATGGAAGTCATGAGCATCCAATGCTGCCTATTTTAGTAAGATTTACTACAGAAGGTATACGTCATCAGGTGTTTTCTCACGTTGTTTGAGCACATAGGACAGTACAAGATTATCTGTATCAATATAACTTACCATTATCCAATGTACGGAATGTGGAATAGTCAACACAGTATTCCATGTCGTAATAAAAGTGAGCAGGTGGAACATCCTTTGTATTCAAACCATTCTGCAGTAGTAACAAAATTGCAAAAGATTCAAGGAGCAATCCTCAACCACAAATATTAAGAGGAAAGAGCAGAAAAACAAAAGAAACAGCACAGTAGTCAATAATAGTGAACAATGGAACTAACAAGAGTAATCTTAAGCAATTTTAACAACAGGAAAAGAATATCAGGAAGGAGCATACGCTGGCTGGTAATTCTACCACATTGACTTTAGAAACAATGCAGTCTAGTGGATTATCATTCTCTAAAGTAGAGTAGAATATGCGCTTTGTGTCATGGAAAGAAGCAGCACCTTTCAACACCTGAAAGAATTATGCAGAGAGAATGTCCAAACGAATAAATCAGAAAATAGGGCTTCAAATACAATACATTAAGTGAAAGAAAACACTCTTATCAAAAATACAAACCGTATCTTCAGCTCTGAAAAACCATTGTACCCTGAAATAATCTTCACCCTCTGCTGTCTTGAAAAACTCCAAGATCCTGCCAATATGATTTTTCCTGCCTTCACCCTGAAGGAATTGTTCAACATGTAAATCTTACCTTCTTTTCAAGACATAGCCAGATGAGTGATTCATAAAGGTCACATGGCTGGCAAAGAAATTTCAACGTTTTGTATCAGTTCTGAAAATAATTTTTTCTTCTCATGTGTTGGCATCTCACCGTGGAAAAAACGATTGAGTTCAAACATCAGGTTGTTTAACAACATATAACATCATAGAACACAATAATACCAAGTTATTTCTGGTGACATCTGGCTTTTCAATCTAACTATGTTGCAGGAATCTTCTTTCGCCTTATACAGATATAGAGGATCAGAGAAGTTGAATCATTAAGTGACAAACTCGTGGTAGTGAGCAGCAGCAAGGACTGCTAGAATATGAACTTCAAATGAGGAACTTACTCGCGGAAATAGCATACACCCAATGTCATGTATGTTGTCTTAGCATGACAAAGACAAAACATACGAATTTCCTCAAAGGACTGGTATGAATTCTCAAGTAACATAATGATGCTCCAGTATCGCATACCAGAAATTCACCGCGTTCATGGTGAAGCTTCAAAGAAATGAGGAAAGGGGCAGAGTTCCACAGCAGTTGCTGTAATCCCGCTGAGGTCACAGAGGACGTGTAAAATAGAGGGAGACCAACCACCACAGTGGCGGTGAAGAATCAAAATGAGGATCACCGTGGTCACAGTGGGCTTCGCGTAATACGAGAAAATTTAAGAGCTTTTGTGTCTACTTGCTATGTTTTGCACTGTACTACAAAAATCGAGCCCTTAATCGTTTTGGCCATTGAAAAACAAGACTATAAGTCAATAGCTATTCTAGACGAGATTTAGAGAAATCCAAAACCAATTTCAAGAGATCTTTAAGATTTAAGGTATGACCTAACTCTAAATTCATGATTCTGCTTGAATTTCATTATGGATGCTGAAAATATAATAAAATAAATAAATGTGTGCTTTCACTGACAGCTTAAGATTCTTTGATGAGATGGTCATACAATTCAATATCACTGCAGGCAAAGATACTTGGTTCAAGTTTTACCGGCCCAATAATCTTTACGTGTTTGGCCCATAAAAGAATAAGACAAACCCACACGGGAGGTGACTTGTTGAAGACATAATGAAATGAATAAAAGTATGCTCTCTCTAACAGATTAAACTTTTATCTGAGATGTTCACACAATTCAACAATGGGTTAATGGAAACCGTGTTTGCCATCCAAGTTCAAGATTGAGATATTAGATGAAAACTAATAATTAGGGTTCTAGCAAAGAGCATAGTATAGTATTTGAAACCTAATAGGTTGTATACCACATTTCTAGGTTTTTCTCCCTAGGTGTTGGAGAATTTATTAGCATTGGTTGGAGTAGAGTCCTCGAAGAAACTATATGCAAAGAGTCGGAGATAACTTAAATCATAAATTATTTGATTTTATGCATAGTTTATGAAAGTGTTGATGATTCAAGCTTTTCTTCATAATGGTGGTACCCCGGCCAGCTTGCATGAACCTCGACTAACTCGCGCGGGTACTTGCTACCTCCCGCCATTACAGGTACCGGGTAACCATGTCCACCAAGACTTAGCCATATTGGAAGAGATAATCTAGTATTTTTTTCTTCACTGGAGTTTGAATTAGAGACTTCATGATTCTCTACCCACTTCACTGACCACTAGGCCACACCCTTTGGTGCTTGATGATTCAAGCTTTTACAAGTACCTTGTGTGTGTTTTACAAGTTATGCATGTATGGGACAAGTTCCAAGTTAATGAGTATTTAAGTTATGTGTTGGTAGACGTTTACCATATTTGAGTATCTAAAGATAAGTACTGACCATGAGCCTAAAGTTGTTTCACGAAGCATATAAGTATCTAAAGATAAGTACTGACCATGGGGTCTGGGGAGGATAGTTTGTACGCAGACCTTACCTCTACCCTGGGGTGGGTAGAGAGGTTGTTTCCGATAGACCCCCGGCTCCCTCCCTCCAAGAACTCCCCACCTTGCTAACCTTGCTCTTGGGGTGACTCTTGCTCTTGGGGTGACTCGAACTCACAACTTCTTGATTGGAAGTGGAGGGTGCTCACTACTAAAGCAACCCACTCTTGTCTAAGCTACAAGGATGTTTACAGTTGAAAAATTATTAACATCCTTAAGAAAGCATGTTTAAAGTTGAAATATACCAAAGCATTCAATTAAACTACACTGAGGTATGTTTTCGCTTACCAAGTTATGTGGATTACTTTGATACATATGATTCCTCTAATGTATGAGTTTGGGGAAGAGCCTAGAGAGGAAGCTTTAACATATCTGAGCTGATAGACTGCTCACAAGACCGTAGTCGTATTAAGCTTATTGGGTTGGGATCAAATGGCTTTGACATAGTTTATAGTGTACATGAATACCTAACTTATCGGGTTAGGATCAGACAACTATGGTATATTTCATAGTATGCCCCCGTTACTCAGCTAATCAGCTTAAGATCAAACTAGTTCAAGCTTGCCAAAGTATGAGTATAAGTTTTGAGTATCAAGTAAGTACAAGTTACAAATTTTGAGTATGAGCTATGTACTTGGGGCACAATATTGAGATTACCCAATCAAGAAGTATGAGTTTAATGATTCTTAGAATAACACTATAGCAATTATGAGTTTTATGAATTCTGATCTCAACCATTGATTCGTGTAATAAGGACGAAGAGGAAGACTTGGGTATTTGACGGTGCAACCAAAACCCCAAAGCAGGTAGATGCTGGCTAATCTAAGTAAGAATCCCATAAATCCTTAGGATGGTGGGGACTGGGGCTTATATAAACTCAATGGAGACAAACAATTAAACGGCCCTATTTATAAGGCAGACAGCATAAGACATTTGAGATAGTGAGGAGATGTACTCTGATGTAGAGAAATCAAACCAGGTTTTGGATTGAATCTTCTTTGAGGGACAAAAACAATGTAATCTCTCTGTGACTAAGTTAAGGCGAGAACTGGACATGTTGTACAATCATGATTGGAATTATACTGAGAACAGTCAAAAATATAACAAACTCGAGAAGGATAGAATCTATGATATATTTCATGGCCTAAACCGAGAGTTCTTACGGTTGTACTTTGTTTGGAACATTTCTCAAAAACTTTGTTTGGAACACCTGAGGGTCATTTGAGTAATGGATTTGCTTAAGATATAACCTTATCTTTTAGTTAGAAATATAGTACGAGTCACTTCAAAACTTCCGATTTGTCCACCTTTCCCTAATTTATAACTAGGACTCTTGTACTTTGTTTGGAAAACTTGAAGCAATTGATTTGGAAATTACAATCTCTATTTATCCCCTTCTTCCTTGTCCCTTCTCTCTAGAAGCCACTCTCCCGTTCTCCCCACCCCCACCCCCACCCCCACCCCACCCAATACCGTTCTTCTCAAATCTCTCCCTTCTCATTTCTTCTCCTTGCTTTCCTCCCTAATCCAATAAGCATAACATTCAAATGCAAGAACTTTGAGGCACATCTCCCTTAGCCACTCATAATCGAGAATGATCAAATGAACACATTCTATTACATGTCAGTCTAGCCATAATAAAGATAAACAATGATAGGTGTAATCTTGCCACAGATCAAGCAACAATGAAAGGGAACATTGGATACTATGCACCTAAACTTTCAGATGTGCAGCTTTACTGACTATTACAGGATAAATACACACACACAAAAATTAGTAACACTTATCATTTAGCTCTTTTCTACAAATATCAGTAGCTACAGGCTGAAACTTGTGTATCATCCAGCATGATGTCTATTTTGTAGACCATGGGCAAAAATAATCTTTTTCAATATATAGGTTTAGGTGGTTAGGGATAGTGATTTTTATATTCCATGTTGAGTTGTTTTCATAAATTTTCTATATTTCATGTCGTTCAAGAATAAAGAAATTCGTATTGCAAGTTTCAGAAGATCAACTAGAGAGTATCACATTAACCACTTATGAGTACCTATCAAAAAAAAAAAAAAAAAAGCACTTGTGAGTGGTGAGCCTTTCTTTCATGTATTCCCAGTGGAGCTGGAAATGACAAATCGCTCTTTACATCCATTGACTAAATGGAAGTTCAGACGCTATGCTTTTGAAGGTCTTCTATAAACACCTCTAATTTGCTGGCTTTCTCCTATTCCTGGCATCAGTATTCTTACTATTGCCCCATCACATGTTAAAGATTAGGCATGTCACCTTCTAATCTACCCAGCACTTCAGAAGTCTACTATAACTGTTTAAAGTAATTTTTTTGTAATAAAGATATAGATTATTCTTCAAAAGACTTTTACCATTTCATGTCAAATAGTTCAGGCACAAATATGAAGAAATAGAAAGATTCCAACCTCCAGTGTAAGGAACTACTACAAGTATTTTTATCATCAACTTTCTAAAGATATTGAGCATGCCAAATGTTGTCAAAGTATTTTTATCATCAACTTTCTAAAGATATTGAGCATGCCAAATGTTGTCAAAGTGGTTACAAAGAAAGCTTTGATGTTGTTGTAAACCTAAACAGGAAAACACATGTCTCCACTCTAATAGGTTTTACTTTTAGATCATGTCCTTGTTTCCCATCCCTATAAAAGTGCTAAAAAAGCTGGACAAATTAAGGAGAGACTTTTTATGGGAGGGGAATAGCAATTCTCACAAATTTAATCTGATAAAGTGGGACAAAGTTGTGCAGCTCAAGTGCAATGGTGGGTTGGGGGGTCAGAGATCTTGCCATGCAAAATAAGTGTCTGCTAATGAAGTGGTTATGGAGGTATGGTACAGATGAAACAAGTCTTTGGAAGAAGGTGATCAATGCTAAACATGGGGAAAAGGACAATTGGAGCACTAAAATTGTCAATGCCCCTTACGGAGTAGGACCTTGGAAGTATATTAGCAAGTTAGGGAATGAATTTTTCCAGAATGTCCATTTCAAGCCGGGCAATGGAGCACACATCAAATTCTGGAAAGATAAGTGGCTCAACAATACTACACTTATGGAGGACTACCCTAATCTATTCCACTTTGCTCTGGACAAGAACTCCTCAATTGCTCAAAACAGAACTAGCAATACCTGGGGGATGTGCACTTTAGAAGAGCAGCTCAAGACTGGGAGATTGAAAGCTTGATGGAAATGATAGCCAAAGTGGAGGCTTACAATATTGATGGGAATGCTTCAGACATGATGAGATGGGGCAGTAAGGGTAGTTTCACTGTCAAAGAATGTCATAGGCAGCTCAATTCTCGGAATCAAGTTCTTGATGCATGGCCTTGGAAGCTAATATGGAGGACCAAATTACCAGTGAAGGTCATTGGTTTCAACTGGACAGCCCTACATGAAGCTTGCCTAACTCAAGATAATCTCAACAGAAGAGGGTTTCAACTGGTTAATAGATGTTATCTATGCAGGAGGAACCAGGAATCTATCTGTCACCTATTCCTGCACTGTCCAGTAGCCATTGACATATGGAACATGTTCTATTGTATTTTTGGGATAAGATGGGTCATGTCACAGAATCTGAGAGACGTCGTACTTGAGTTGGAGTCTTTGGCCAGTTGATAAGTCCATCAAAAAGATCTGGATTATGATCCCTGCAGTTATTTTTTGGTGTCTATGGAATGAGAACAAAAGATGTTTTGATGACATCTCAACTCCAAACCACTCTATTAAAGCCAAATGATTAACCAATCTTTTTTGCTGGACAAAGTTGTCCCCAATAGTTAGTACTGAACACTTTTTGGAGTTTATTAGCTCTCTTGTCCTAGATTGAGACATTGTTGTATAGGGGCTAACAACTCACTTTTGTTTTTTTGTATATCTGCTTCTTGTAAGTAGCTCCTTGTACCCTTGCATCTTCTTGATGCCTTTTAGTACAACAATTTATTTCATCAAAAAAAACAAGGTTTTACTTTTAGATGAGATAGTTACACAATTCAATATAGTGGCAGAGTAGGCAAAAGGTCTGGAACAAGTCTCATTGTCACCCAATGAAAAAGTATTTTCATGTGCTTAGCAAAAAAAAAAAAAGAATAGGCTTTCATGTGCTTAGCGAAAAAAAAAAGAATAGGCTCATATGTCAAGGGCCATGTTACAAACCTAAAACAAATAAATAGAAGTGTTCCTTCTCCGACGGTTTAAGCTTTTAGATGGTCATAGAATTCAACCAATTCTTATCAGCACCACCATAATCTAAAATATAGGTCACAATGAAAATCTCACAAAAGGAAGAAGAAAAATGGAGAGATAGCAAATAACTACCTTCACATATGCACAATCTCCGATATTGAAAGTGAAACCAGCCACCTTAGCTTGAGCATAATGGCATTCCACATTGAATATGATTTCATCTTCTTCACCAGCGCTACAATAATGAGAAAGCATAACATTTAAGGAGTGAAGACGTGCTACAAGACCAAAAAAAGGTAGAAAAGGGCAACATTTTTACCACCGGAAAGGACAAGTTCATATGGTATCACTCACTTTAATTTCCAGCCTTGACGCTTTGTTTTTCGACCCTGCAACATGTATATTCAGAAAGAGTAAAGTTTAATGACGTGTATGCCGGACAAAGAACTAAGTTATTGCTTAGATATCCAAAATAGTTCAGCTAAATCACTGAGAACACAACGCAATAAATTAAATTGGCAAATAAATAATAGTTAGCTTATAGGAGATGGGAGAAGGTTCCGGTAATTATTCAGCTCCTTTGGCAAGTCCTAGAGCCAACTACTTATGCATCCTATATAATCTTATCCTTTGCACTGAAATGTCTACGCACATCCTTCCTATAAAGAACCAGGATTGAGAGGTGGACCTATCTTTTTGCGTAGTAAAAGTTGGTTAGATTTTCAAAGTAGTCCAGCTAATCACTTGAGAGCACAACATAATCAGTTAAAAATGACGAATAAATAATATTTAGCTTACATGAGCTAATAGAAGATTCCGGTGATCATTCGGCTTCTTTGGCTTATGAAATCCTAAAGCCAACTACTTATGCATTATGTATAATCTTATATTTTTCGGTGAAATTTCTATGCACTTCGTCACATAAAGAACCAGGATTGAGAGGTCCACCAAGAAATCTCTGAGTGTGAGTGGCACATGGCTCGAAACTCAATGGATAATGGACCCGCTACTCTACCCTTCACCATTTAAGTAGCAAGCTTTTGACTCATGACATGCACCTAACCAATACACCTCGTGTTTCACTCTTATAAAACTAGACCAAAACCCTGAGGCTCGAGAGGTCCACCTATCCTTCTTTGTATATATGCAAGCAAAGGCCAAACTATGTGCATATATTGGTGTTCGGAAGCCCAACCACAAAATAGATCACCACAAGTAAGTTATTTCATCTACGAATTTATGAAGATAGTTCTGAAAGTGGAATAACCCAATTAATATCTTGTGTTTATTTAGATTATCTTTATCCGGCTTTTCCCTTTTCTAGCTGGCACACTTTTTGTGATTTAGATGGTGTATTTAATAGATTAAGCATTAAAATGTCCTCACAACAAGTTTAAACAATCTTATTGGTTTGGTTTGAGGATATTTTATTTGAGTTATCAACAAGTTTGATTGAAATTTCAGTGCCGACCTTCTCTTAGCGCGGGCCTTGGGCCTTTTATGCCTTGTGAGGCTTGCCTAGGGACCTCGCTCACGAAGCCTCGTGTTGTGCAAGCTCTGTCAGGAGAGAACCTTGGCACCTTTCCTTGTATCCTTTAAGGATAGGATAATATTTTTTTTCACAGAGAATAGAGTATTCCTTATGGAACGGAGAGCACCTTTTCACAAATAATAAGAGTGGTTTCAGTGGTGGACAAGATACGGGAAGCGAGGCTATGATGGTTCGAGCATATGAAGAGGTGGAGCACAAATATCTCAGACTCAGTGAGGAGGTGCGAGAGGTTAGCAGTGATAGGTCTAAAGAGATGTAGAGCTAAACCAAGGAAGAATTGGAAAGAGGTGATTAGACAAGACATGGCATATATTCAGCTCACTGAGAACATGACTAAGAAAGGAAAACACGGAGGCCGAGGATTAGGGTAAAAGGTTAGTAGTAAGTCGGGCGATTAGGGTAGAAGGTTAGTAGTAAGTCGGGCGATTTCACTCCTTTATGTGGTTAACAATAAAGAACCCCATCGTGAATGTTGCTGTAATTTTTTTCAATAGACACGGGAGTAAAGATTGCAGGAGAATCATTAGCAGATGTTCTGGGAAATTGTTTTCTTTTTCTTTTAATTCTCAATGTCCTTTGCTTTTGGAAAAATGATGAATAAACTTTCTTCAATTGAAAACAAGGTGAGGCCAGAAGTCCGGCGGGTGAAACCAAACTGAGATTTGGCAAAACTAGCAACAAAAACAACCCAGTATAATCCCGCGAGTAGGGTCTGGAGAGGGTAGTGTATACACAGACCTTAACCCTACCCGGGATAGAGAGGCTATTTCCGAAAGACCCCGGGCACAAGGAGATGAAAAAGAGGCAATGGAACAGTAACAACAAGGATTTGGCAAAACTAGCACTAAAAAATTTATAAGAAACAAAAAAAAAAAAAAGGATAGAGGAGCTAAACGATTTTGTAGTTAACCTGAGAGAGCAATGGAGAGAAAGATCTCGCCGGCAAATGAAATAGGTAGGGGTTCACAGTTCACCGGAGAAAGAGGCAAGAAACTTGGATGGGGAAGTAGCCAAGGAGTATTAAAATGTTGGGGGAAAGACGAAAATATCATCATTATTAAAGAGATGATAATGTGCTTGTAAGGGTACTTTGGAGAATGAGAAAACCGGTACAATGCTAACCTAAATATACATATGCATATACATATACACACACACACATACACACCCTTACATTTATCTATTATGTTCATTAGTGGTGATGACTTTTTTGTCCTTTTACTTCAAAATCTAAATCTCAGGTCCTCCTTCCTCTCTCTTGCGTTTCCATCCTCTATCTCGGGCCTCAGTGAAGAAGGAACTACTCCATTTCTTCTTCTTCTCTATATTCGCATAAACTAGTCCATATCTTATGCATTGGTAATACATTAAATTTATCTTAAATCTTCCCAAAGAAACTCATTAAACTGGTACTATTTTCCTCTAATTTTTATAACAAATAAGAGGAAAATTACAAAAAAAGCTCTCAAAGTAAGAAATTTTTTTTTTTTTCTTTTTTATAACCGTGGTGTCCGGGCCAGCTTGCGCGCACCTCGACTAATTCCACGGGATACCTGCCACCTCCCACCAGCAACAGGTACCAGATAACTCTATCCACCAAGGCTTGGATAGATAGGAAGAAATCACCTAGTATTTGCCTCCGCTGGGATTTGAACCTAAGACCTCATGGTTCTCACCCACTTCATTGACCACTAGGTCACACCCTTGGGTGCAATGCACTGATTGTTCCTCCCGTCATTTCATAATCAAATGAGGCAAATTGTTCGCATATTAGAATAATTACTGAGTAAATCTTGGAATTTACTAACCAAAGTGGATCGCTCCAATCCATTCTACTAGATTCCTGGATCCAATTATCAAACTACAACTATTTAATCCTCCCACTACTGGAAAAAGTTGCTGCAATTATTGTTTGAGTTTCATCAACCAGTCAAACTTCAGAACTTACTGCTAGGTGGTTTGGGATTCATCTATCCATGGCAAACCAGGAGAAAGAAAAGGGAAAAAGAACGGGGGAGGAAGAGAGCAGATGATGTATATATATCTAGTTTTGCTAAAATACTACATGAAACATACTACTTTCCTGAAGTATGTTAGCAATATACTCATTTTTGCTTTCACTAAAATATTTTTTTTTGAAAATGGTAAATCGTCCACTAAAATATCCCTGCCACCTCATTAAAATTAGATACTTTAAGGGGCATTTTGGTCTCAATTCCTTGTGCTAACGCAAACGGATTCCAGCATGGTCCCACAAAGTGGTTAAAGTACTGATAAGTGATAAGAGCATCTCCGTGAGAAATCTAACTTACCATAAGAAAAGAAAAACAAAGAGACCAAAAGAAAAGCTAAAACCAACACTATGTACCACCGCCAAGGGTTATATCAAAGTGGTATCGGTGCAAGTCTTCCACACATGCGTGAGTTTGATTTTCGTTGTTCCAATTCTCCTCCCCTCTCCTTACCCTTCTCCTTCCCCTCCCTGGTGTAATAAAAAAGAAATTAAGAAAAAACAGTATGTACCAAGATCATCCTCAATGGGATGGCTCAGTAGTTGCTTACACGAGTAACAGCCTGAAGCCACACTTAATTGAGCTATTCACGAGCAAATCTAATCCACGGGCAGATTTATCCAATATCTATGATGGTGGACTTGCCTGGTGGATTAGTCGAGATACACCCATACTTACCTAAATACCACACTTCCTCAGTAAATAAAAATAAATTAAAATCAGGGGCAAATGTAGTGTAGAAGTATGGCTTCATTCGAACTAGTAGTTGTAGCTTATACCCTATATATGTGTTAAGAAATTCACTAAATAAGTACAAATAATAAGTTTAGAAACAAGTAAATCAAATAGAATTTGATAGAATTTTGAGCCTCTGAGTAAAATAAAGTAAAACAAAAATATGTACAAGTACCAATCTTCAAGTCGTAACGCCATTGCCACCTCTCTTGAGCTTCCTCTGCAGCTCAAGAGAGGGAAAAAGAACGGGGAAGAAGAGTTTTGTTATAGTTTTAGCAATATACTCATTTTTTCTTTCACTAAAATGTATTTTCTTTTTTGAAAATGGTAACAAATTTTCTTTCACTAAAATATCCCTGCCACCTCATTAAAATTAGATACTTTAAGGGGCATTTTGGTCTCAATTCGCAAACGGGTTCCAGCATGGTACTGATAAGTGATAAGAGTATCTCCATGTGAAATCTAACTCACCCATAAGAAACGAAAAGCTAAAATCAACACTATGTACCACTGCCAAGGGTTGTATCAAAGTGGTATCGGTGCAAGTCTTCCACAAATGTGTGAGTTTGACTTTTGCTGTTCCATTCTCCTCCCCTCTCTTCCCCTTTGCCTTCCCCTCCACGGTGTAATAAAAAAGAAAATTAAGAAAAAACAGTATATACCAGCATTGACAACGTTGAGCTGGCCTGTCAAGTTGTCTATAGTTTGTTGCATGGCAGTCACCCTGTCTGCCTCTTGCCTCTTGTGCCCTGTTGGCTAAATCCTCGGCGCGCTCCTGTTGGAGGACCTCAAATTTACCAAAAATTTCGGCTGTCTCTGTGGCTGCCGTTTGCCGGTCTCCTTCAGAGTCGCGACTGATGTTTTCTATGTCAACTTCGGCCTGGATCAGTCTGCGGTCCAGGTCGTCCAACCTTTGCACTAGGCTGGTCTTTAGGTCAGGCACCATTTCCACGATGGGCCGTAATGCATTAACCGTTCCCTCAAGGGTCGCGATGCGATCCCCATAATTTACCATGATCAGAAATGGTGGTAATTACAATGTAATCCCTCGTTCGATGTCGAACCTATGCTCTGATACCAACTGTTACGCGGCGCCTTACTGAAGTTCCTTGGAAGGGCGACATAAGGCTAAGCAACCGATGTCAGTGCAATTGTTGTCCGCCAACTGAGGTCCCCTCCGTACGCTAGACTAGATTGTCAGTGCCGTACGGGAAAACCAATGCCGTGATCAATTGAGAGAGAGGGCAGAAAAGAGAATTGAGAATGAAAGAAAGCTTGATTGCATTGAATGAAAGCTATTACAGAAAAACAACATGGTGTCGGGGGGAGAGACACCAGTACAGATAATTGTTTGCTTGCTTGAAAGTTTGATTGCTTGGTCCTCCTTAATAATGCTTAAAAAAATAAACCAAAGTTACATGACTAGACCTATGAAAGCTGAAAAATCACACTTAAAGAAAATGCAGTAAAACTACTCTATATTTACAATGAAAAGGACTTAGTCTTCTACAAAACAGAAACAAATTCGTTGGCAACAACTTTGTCTTTAGCATCAGGGTCTGCGCGTACGGCATTGTCTGCGCGCGCGTCGCTGTTGGTATCTGCCTGTGGCTGGGCGCTGGCGATGGCTATCGGTGGGGCGA
This sequence comes from Nicotiana tabacum, assembly GCF_000715075.1. Taxonomy (NCBI): domain Eukaryota; kingdom Viridiplantae; phylum Streptophyta; class Magnoliopsida; order Solanales; family Solanaceae; genus Nicotiana; species Nicotiana tabacum. The sequence continues at coordinate 12,453,750 of NC_134094.1, read as the reverse complement.
CAGAGGCACATGCGCGCTTGTCTGTTGGCATCTGCCTGTGGCTGGGCGCTGGCGATGGCTATCGGTGGGGCGACAAAGGCACATGCGCGCTTGTCACTTGGAGCTGCCGAGACCACGGGGCCGACCGTGGCAATGGGCGTTGGGAGGTTTGCCAGGACGCCACGGGGCGCGTCCAAGGGATCATGGGGCATGGCTGGAAAGCCGTCCATGACATTCTCCCCCACCTGAGTTGGCGACGTCCTCGGCGCCTTCCTTGCAAGGTAATCATCAATCAGGCTCTTGTAAGCTTTGAGGTTTGTTCCCCTCTCCCAAGTATTCTTCTCTGCATCACATCCCTGCCATTTCACCAAGAACTCTTGGTGATCTGTCCTTGAGGCGTGAATCACTCGATCATCAAGAATAGCTTCAGCACGCCTTTTCCCGGTTGAATTGGGACCTCGAATACTTGGTATTGTGAGTTGGCTTCGTGAAGGATCCTCCATATCTTCCCGAAAAGGTTTCAGGAGACTGACATGGAAAACAGGATGGATTTTCCACCAAGCTGGGGTATCCACCCGGTATGCAACTTTCCCAATGCGCCTTTCAATGGACAAGGGTCCAATATATTTTTGCAATAGGCGAGGGTCATGGACCCCTGCAAACAAGTACCGCTTTGGGATTTTGACCATCACTTTGTCTCCCACTTGGTATTCAACAAAGCGGCGATTCTGATCAGCATGCCTCTTCATCCGCTTTTGGGCTTTGACAAGATAGCTCTGCACTATCTCCAAATTTTGCTTCCATTCTTTTGAGAAGCTAGCAGCCCGAGGAGATTTTGACATGTTTGGTGCGTTCACAGTGTGTGGGAGTAGCGGTTGCTATCCGGTAACAATTTCAAAAGTGCTTTTGTTGGTACTTGAGCTCTTTTGTGAATTGAAACACAGTTGAGCAGTATCCAGAAGCTTCACCCAGTTCTTCTGCGATCCGGTCACAAAGTGTCGGAGATATTCCTCTAGCATGCCATTGAATCGCTTCGTCTGGCCATCTTATTGCGGATGAAAACTTGAGTTATGACTCAATTTTGACCCGAGACACTTAATGAGTTGGGTCCAAAAATTGCTAGTGAAGCGTGAGTCGCGATCGCTAACAATGTCTTTAGGTAGGCCCCAATATTTGACGACATGAGAGAAGAAGAGTCGAGTTGTATCTTCTGCTGATATATATTGTGGGGCTGCTATAAAGGTAGCATACTTGGAAAACCGATCCACCACAACCAAGATAGTTGTGAGATCTCCGACCTTGGGCAATCCGGTGATGAAGTCCAGGGAAACGCTTTCCCAAAAGTCTTTTTGGGATAGCTAGTGGTTCCAAGAGCCCTGCCTGCGTCAAGCGGTCTGACTTATCCTTCTGGCATACTAGACAAGTCTTCACATACTGAGCGACGTCATCGACCATTTGAGGCCAATAATATGCACGACGAAGCAATGCCATGGTGCGTTCCTCACCGGGATAACCGGCCCACAAAGTATCGTGGCATTCCACCAGAAGAACCCTTCGCAGATCTCCTCCTTTAGGAACATAAAGTCGGTTCCCTTTCACTTTCAGGCAGTGTTTTGAAAAGCGAGCGCTTCGTCGCTTTAAGCGAGAAGCGAGGCAAAGCGAGAAGCTGTCGCTTTTTTCTTACCGAAGCGACACGACCAGCAGAAGCGATCGCTTCAGCCAAGAAAGCGAGAAGCGATCCAGAAGCGAAAAGCGCAGAAGCGAGCGCTTCTGCCCAAAGGGGTCATTTTGAAAAAAAAAAAAGTTTGGGTCTTTGTTTTTGTTATACAAAACAGACCCAAAGTGAAAAGACCTTTCTTTGTCTTGCCAAAAATTGAACGTTAGCAGCAGCAGCAGCCAACTAGGGTTCCAGCCTCCAGGTAATTTTTCTTCTTTTATTCTTCTTTCTTCTTCTTCTTCTTCTTCTTCTTCTTCTTCTCTCTTCTCTTTTTTAGTTTTTCTCGTCCAGTGTCTGCGCTAGGGCAGGCGTTGGTTCCCCCCCCTCTTTATCCTTCTTATTTATTAATTTTAATATGTATTTTAGTTTGTAAAATTAATTATTATATATATGTTATATTTTCAGTTTATTTGATTTGTTTAATGTGTATTTCAGTTTATAAAATTAATTATTATATATATGTTATATTTTCAGTTTATTTGATTAATTTTATATGTATTTCAGTTTATAAAATTAATTATTATTATACATGTGTGTTATATTTTCAGTTATATTTTCAGTTTATTTGATTTTTTTAATGTGTATTTCAGTTTATAAAATTAATTATTATATATATGTTATATTTTCAGTTTATTTGATTAATTTTATATGTATTTCAGTTTATAAAATTAATTATTATTATACATGTGTGTTATATTTTCAGTTTATTTGATTTTTTAATGTGTATTTCAGTTTATAAAATTAATTATTATATATATATATATATACACATATATGTTATATTTTCAGTTTATTTGATTAATATTATGTGTATTTTCAGTTTATAAAATTAATTATTATATATATGTTATTTTTCAGTTATTTTGATTAATTTTATATGCATTTTCAGTTTATAAAATTAATTATTATATATATATATATGATATGTTTTATTTTCAGTTTATTTGAATTTTTTAATGTGTATTTTAGTTTATAAAATTAATTATTATATATATGTTATATTTTCAGTTTATTTGATTAATTTTATATGTATTTTCAGTTTATTTGATTATGTATTTTCTTATATTAATAGGGATTTAAAAATGTCCCAAAGTTTTTAAATTGAATTTTTTGATTATTTATATTGTGTCTTTGCAAGGTTTACATTATGTTTTTTAAAAATTGAGTGAAGCGTGCTCTTCGCTTTGCGCTTCGCTTTTGAAGCGAGGCAAGCCCATGTCGCTTTTTTGCGCTTCTCGCTCTCAAAAACACTGCTTTCAGGAAACCATCTTCGGTGTAGAACTGGCGAGTCTTGTCCTGTCCTACCAAATCAACCAAATACTGTGCAGCAGGATCCTTGATGAGTAGATCCTGTATCTGGTCCTTTATGGTGGTGGTTACTTCGCTTCCCCTTAGGGCGACGAGTACACACACCGATGCTAGATCAGCTCTCCGACTGAGCGCATCAGCAACATGATTGGTCTTCCCACTTCGGTACTCCAAGTTGAAGTGAAATACCGCTAGGAGTTGCTGCCACCTAGCCTGTCGACCATTCAGCTTTGGCTGGGTCATGAAATGGCTAACGGCTGTGTTGTCTGTCTTGACCACGAATGGGGCTCCAAGTAGATAATGCCTCCAAAGGTGTAAGCAATGAACGACAGCCAATAATTCTTTCTCATGGGCGGCATAGCGCCGCTCTGCATCCTTCAGTTTTCGGCTCTCGTACGCTACGGGAAGCCCTTCTTGTAGCAATACTCCACCAAGTGCATAGTCGGAGGCATCCGTTTGTACTTCGAATGGCTTGGCCAAGTCAGGGAGGGCCAAGACTGGGCTACTAGACATAGCCATTTTCAATGCGTTGAAGGCCTCTGCTCGCTTGGGGCCCCAATCCCATGGCGTGACCTTCTTGAGAAGTTCTGTCAGCGGCACCGCAATGAGGGAGTAACTTTTCACAAAACGCCAATAGAAGTTGCATAGGCCAAGGAACGACCTCAAGGCGTGGATATCCTTAGGAGGCGGCCATTCTGTGATGGCCTGAATCTTGTGCTGGTCCATCTTGATCCGCCCTTCCTCGATGACATGTCCGAGGAAGTCAATTTGTTTCTGAGCAAAGGAGCACTTGGATAGCTTCGCATATAATTCGTACTCCCGCAATCGGGCTACGACCTTCCGCAAGTGCTCCAGGTATTCTTCCAGTGTCTGGCTATATACCACAATGTCATCCAAATAAACCACAACGAATTCATCAATGTATTCTCGGAAGACTTGGTTCATCAAGGTGCAAAATGTGGTTGGCGCATTAGTCAAGCCAAATGGCATAACCAGGAAATCGTACGACCCATATCTTGTCACACAGGTCGTCTTGTGCTCATCACCCTCTGCAATCCGAACTTGCCAATAACCTGTCCTCAGGTCTATTTTGGTGAATACCGTCGCACCACCCAGTCTATCAAACAAGTCTGCCATTAGCGGAATAGGGTACTTGTTTTTCACGGTGATTTTGTTTAGAGCCCGGTAATCCACGCAGAGTCGTAAACTACCATCATATTTCTTTTGGAATAGCACAGGGGACCCGTATGGGGACTTGGAGGGCACGATGATCCCTGTGTCTAGCATTTCCGTCAATTGTCTCTGAAGCTCGGTGAGTTCGGGTTGTGACATTCTGTACGGCGCCCGGGCAGGTGGCTTCGCACCCGGCACCAACTCAATCTCATGGTCCACAGTTCGCCTAGGCGAAAGACGCTTTGGCATATCTTGTGTGGCATGATGTCTTCAAATTCCAGAAGCAACTCCTTCACGGGTGCAGGAATGGGACCCGAGGAGCGTTTTATATCTTCCATGCAAAGGGTAGCCAGGAACGTGGGTTCATGTCTTTTTACCCCCTTCTTCAACTGCAAGGCCGAGATGTTCTCGGTGGCCATCTTCATGGGAATGTACGGAATAATACAGGGTTTGGCCCCATTTTCTCCCACCATCAGTAGCAAGTCTGCATACGGTGCGGGCATGGTATTGGTCTGTCTCAGGAATTCCAACCCCACTATCAACTCGAAGTCATCTATGATCACCACGCGCAGGTTGAACTTTCCTTCATAAGGGCCAAGTTTCACCGGTACTTCTTTGGCTATTCCACCCACTGGCTGAGGTGGTGAGTTGATAGCCTTGACACGACCTTTGCCCTTTCCTACAACTAGGCCAAGGCGCTCCACCTGAGTCGAGGCTAAGTAGTTATGGGTAGCACCCGTGTCTATCATCGCCCGAATGAGCTTGCCATTTACCTTCATGTCAACGAACATTAAGATCCTCTCTTGAATAAGCTTGATGAGGAGGAGTCCTCTCGTTCGCCTTCTTTTTCCCTTTCTTGGCGATTAGACAGGAGTCCTTCTTCTTACGGATACCAGCACCGGTTCCCACTAGGGGTTCAGAAATAGAGCCAACAATGGCATTGAATGCACCTACTGGTTCGGTTTGGTCCGCATCATCGGCATCGTCATCTGTCCCATCCTCAAAAGCTTGATGGGCGTTCATCTGTGCATGTGGGCATTCATTATTCCAATGTGGTCCGCCGCAATGACGGCATCCTGAGGGGGGTTTCCTCCCCCGATCATTGTTGTTAGATGCATCGCTAGTACTGCCTGAGGAAGGAGCCTTAGATTTGGTTGCACTCCGGTCTCCTCCACTTCTGCTAGGGCCACCAGTGTTCGGCTGGCCTCCTTTGTATCCTCCTCGGACAGGCTGTTGAGGCCTGTTGAGGCCTGTCCTTCCGGGCTTCCACTTGATAATCCCCAAGGCACTCTGCTGCTTGAATTGCCTTAGGTAACGTGTCTACCCTTTGTCTTTGTTTCAACCCTTCCAGGAAGGTGAAGAGTTTGTCTTTGTCCCCCATGTCGCGGATGTTCAGCATGAGCGCAGAGAATTCCTGTACGTAATCCCGCACTGATTTGGTCTGGCGGAGCTCCCGTAGCTTTCTCCTAGTATTGTACTCAAACATTTTCGGGGAAGAACTGTAAGCGTATGGCTGCCTTCAGTTCTGCCATGTCTCGAGAGCATCTTCACCAGCCTTGATGGCTTCGTATTTCACCCGCCACCAGAGTTTGGCATCACCCTGAAGATACATGGCAGCAGTTGCTACCTTCTTAGCTTCTTCTAGGCCCCCCACGGCATCGAAGTATTGTTCGATGTCGAAGATGAAGTTTTCCACTTCTTTGGCATTCCGAGCTCCACTATATGGCTTTGGCTCAGGAATTTTCAGTTTTTGGGCCACAGGGGTGAGGTTCACAATACCCCCGATTTGGTTTCCACCTCCTCGAAGCAGGCCTTGTAAAGTAGCATTGACAACGTTGAGTTGGCCTGTCAAGTTGTCTATAGTTTGTTGCATGGCAGTTACCCTGTCTGCCTCTTGTGCCCTGTTGGCTAAATCCTCGGCGCGCTCCTGTTGGAGGACCTCGAATTTACCAAAAATTTCGGCTGCCTCTGTGGCTGCCGTTTGCCGGTCTCATTCAGAGTCGCGACTGATGTTTTCTATGTCAACTTCGACCTAGATCAGTCTGCGGTCCAGGTCGTCCACCAGCCCTTGCACTAGGCTGGTCTTTAGGTCAGGCACCATTTCCACGATGGGCCGTAATGCCCAAAAACAGTATATATGTACAAGTACCAATCTTAAAGTCGTAACGCCATTGCCACCTCTCTTGAGCTTCCTCTACAACTCAAGAGAGGGAAAAAGTACAGGGAAGAAGAGTTTTGTTATAGTTTTAGCAATATACTCATTTTTTCTTTCACTAAAATGTATTTTCTTTTTTGAAAATGGTAACAAATTTTCTTTCACTAAAATATCCCTGCCACCTCATTAAAATTAGATACTTTAAGGGGCATTTTGGTCTCAATTCGCAAACGGGTTCCAGCATGGTACCAATAAGTGATAAGAGTATCTCCATGTGAAATCTAACTCACCCATAAGAAACGAAAAGCTAAAACCAACACTATGTACCACTGCCAAGGGTTGTATCAAAGTGGTATCGGTGCAAGTCTTCCACAAATGTGTGAGTTTGATTTTGGTGTTCCATTCTCCTCCCCTCTCTTCCCCTTTGCCTTCCCCTCCACGGTGTAATAAAAAGGAAAATTAAGAAAAAACAGTATATACCAAGATCATCCTCAATTGGATGGCTCAGTAGTTGCTTATAGGAGTAACAGCTGAAGCCACACTTAATTGAGCCATTCACGAGCAAATTTAATCCACGGGCAGATTTAGCCAATATCTATGATGGTGGAATTGCCCGGTGAATTAGTCGAGATACACCCATACTTGCCTAACTACCACACTACCACAGTCAAATAAAAGTAAAATAAAATCAGGGGCAGGTGTAGTGTAGAAGTATGGCTTCATTCCAACTAGTAGTTTTAAGTTTTAACTCATACCATGTACATGTGTTACGAAATTCATTAAATAAGTACAAATAATAAGTTTAGAAACAAGTAAATCAAATAGAATTTTATTGAATTTCGAGCCTAGTAAAGTAAAGTAAAATAAAAATATGTATCAAGTACCAACCTTCAAGTCGTAACGCCATTGCCACCTCTCTAGAGCTTCCTCTGCAGCTATTGGCTCGCCAATAAAACAGACATTGCTATTCTGTTTCCTCCCATTTTTTCCCACTGAATGTGATGAATTTTTCCTCTTTTTATCAGATCCTTTATTATTATTATCATTATTAACAAAACCTTCTATTTTTCTTGACCTTAAAGTCTTTTCTCCCACCGAATTACTCTCCGACAAAAGTTTCTCCGATGTTTTTGGCGATTCAGCTGAAACAGTATCTTTTCTCCGAGATCCTCGGGACTTTTCACCTACATTCACTGAACCATATCCGGCGCTGTTCTTACTCTCCAGCGTCAGCAAGGCCTTCAATTCTCTCCTCGTACCATATTTACTCGTGGCGCGTGAACCTGACGCGCTTTCTTGTGGCTCCGGCGACAAGGCTAGCTCTAATTTAGCTCCATTTACTGAAACACTTCCCCTGGAAGCGCTTGTCTCCAACGCGCTTCTCTTCTTACTCTCTGGCGTCAGCAAAGCCTGCGATTCTCTCTCCATACCGCTCTTATTGACGGCGCGTGTAACTAACGCGCTGCGGTTCTTGCTCTCCGGCGTCAGCAAAGCTAGCAATTCTCTCAATGTCCGTCTTTGTCCGGCGGATCCTATGCCCGACACGCTCTTCTGCGGTTCTGGCAATGCGAACAGCTCTAATTTAGCTCCATTGAAAGGGGTATTAAACCGCGGAGACTTTCTAACTTCGCGCATTATCTGCACATCCAAACACGGCCCTATTCTCTTTGTACCTTTCTTACCCTCTGATTTGCCCGAATTCACACTTTTGCCATTACTGAACACTTTCTCTGTGGCACTAGTACTGAACTTACTAGTAGTAAATTTAGAAGATCTCCTCCTTAAGGTGTTATCTTCTTCATCCTCAGATGGGTAAAAAACTTCCAATGGCACTGGCTCGTCGTTTCGAGGAAACGACAGAGCCAATGCATCTGGATTTGGTGATGAAGATGATGATTCTTTTTCATGTGGAAATTTTCTGGTAAAAATGGGTGTCGAATTGTTCTCTTCAGTAGCAGCCATTATTGGCATTGCTAAGAAAGGGTTGTGATGCAGAGGAAATAAGTCAAATTGTTTTATCCAATATGGATTTAGCTAAAAAGGAGTACTGTTAAGGTTATATAGGTAAATAAAATAAGTTTTCGGGGGTGAAAGTGAAAGTAGTGAGAATTAATGGGAGTATGTAACGGTAACGAGACAACGAAATGGGAGCGGGGGATCTATTAGCCCAAGGCCCGTTTGTCCGTGAAAACAATTGTTTTTTTCAAAACAAAATAAAAAATATATTTTTCCATGAAATTTGCATGTTTTTGAAAATTTTTTAAAAATGAGTTTTTGAATGTGATATTGACCACTTTTTTCCAATTTTTCACAATTTGTTTTCCTCACTCATAAAACTGTAACATTTTTCAAGTAGAATGCATGTCCAAGCATAATTTCAGATTTCAAATCTTATTTTTCAACTTAACTCCAAATACTACTTTTTAAAAAAATTACCATTTTTATGTCCAAACGCCTACTAAGTGGAGAAGCCGAATTTAGGATTTTTCCTCAATTAGTCGGACTTCAAAACGAGTACCGAATATCAGATAAGAAAAACGATTGTTCAAGACGAAATTACTGTATAAGTTATTGATTAATTTGATTCAATAATTTTGATTTAGACTTTGTATAATTAAAAAATCTACTAGATAATATAAATAATAGATGGTGAATCTATTAAATTAGATTACATGTGATAAAAATTTGAAATTTGAATTCACAAACTTTAGATCCCAAATATGCTTTGGCATTTACATTAAATATCAAAGAAGGGAGATTCATGTAATATATGAAATTATTAAAAAAAAAAATCAAGAAAGATTTGTGGAATTATCTTTAAAGTTTAAAATGGGCAATAAAATCATTCCTGCTAATGAATAAAGTATAATTACTTTAATGTGACGGAAATAATCTTTTGGCTTTATTATAACGATAATGATATAGTATTATGAAATTAACCCCTTGTGTATAAGATAAAAATTTATTTGCACTCGATGTTTAGGCTAAATTAATTAATTTAACTTTAGCAACTAAAAATTAAAATAAGAACATTTAACTCTTAACTATGCTATTAAGTGGTAAATACGTAGATGAAATACGTATATTATGCATTTGTTGGTTTGGTGTAAAAAATTGCATGCATGTGAGTTTTTATTTGTGTGTAACTCTCACACTATGTTCACTTGAAGATTTATTCAATTAGGAGTTTAGTTTGTGAATAAGTTACACGGGATTACAATGTGACAATCAAATAATTGTGAAATTATTTTGTAGATATACTTGTATAGGTAAATGTTTGATTTACTAGACTAAACATAAAATATACATGATATGATATAAAACATGTGTTTTGATTAATATTTGCTAAACTTGGATAAATTTTTATTTCTAATTGAAAATAAATATTTAAATGATGTTAGGAGAAGGACATTCGAGAAGGGCATTTTTATTTTTATTTTGTTTTTGTTGGGGTTAAACAGGCCAAAGATACTCTTAATATGATATAATATTGTCTGTTTTGGGGCAAGTCCACACGATTTTCCCCAAAAAAATTTTACACCATTAAGAGTATCCAACTATTTATATGTAGCTTGTTTTTCTTTTCTACTTTCCATGTGGGACGTTGTTCACACATATCCAACAATCTCCCCCTTGAACTAAGTTCCACATGACCCATCACCAGTTATGGGTTAATTTGGAGATTAACTCTGTGCCACCCACATGATCCGAGTATTTACAGTCACCGAAGCCCAAGGACAGCTACGGGTAAAGGTAATAAATTGGCCCAGAGACGTGCAAAGGAACTAAGCCGAATCCTACACCATCACTCTGTCATCTTCATAATCGATCCCACATAACCATCGGTTCTAATATCAATTATTGGGCTAAAACGACCAAAAGATACTCTCAATATGGTCCGCTTTGGACTAAACCCGCACGATATTTCCTAAAAGGTCCTACAATATTAAAGAGTTGATTGGTTGGGAAATAAATTATCCTAGTATTAATTATCCGAGATTGTTATCTCACCTTCTCATAGGGATAAAAATAACGATATAATCCCGAAATTAGTTATACCACGATTTTTTCCAACCAAACGTGGGATACACTCATTTTAAATATAAATCTCGGGATTAAATATCTCTTATATCTAGTATCAAACTAGCTCTAAGCGTATTCACCTCTTTATAAATAACTTTTTTTATTCTACTTTTCACGTGAGGTTTTGTTCATGCACATCCAACAATTTTTATCTCGAAATTGATAATCCTCATATTGTTATCCCATGTTTATAGACTGTTTGGCCAAGCTTTTATCTTGGCCAAAGGTTTTTTTTTGTCAAAAGTATTTTTTTTCTTCAAAGTCAAGGTGTTTGACCAAGTTTTTTGAAGGGAAAAAAGTGTTTTTAAGGAGAAACGAAGCAGGAGCAGTTTTAAGAAGCAGAAATAAGTAGTTTCTCCCTATAAATATTTTTTTGAAAAGCACTTTTTGAGGAAAAAAATATACTTAGAAGCACATTTTAACAGTTTGGTCAAACACTAATTGCTGCTCAAAAGTGTTTTTTCAAATTGATTAATCAAATACAAACTACTTCTCACCAAAAATAATTTTTTAGAAGCACTTCTCAAAATAAGCAGATTTTTTCAGTTTGGCCAAACAAACTATTAGTATGTTAAAAAGAATTGCTATTATAATGTAAATAATTATGAGATTCAACTTACAACTAGATTAAATAATCACACAATTTATTTTGATTTTATTATCCATTATCTTTATAACCAAACAAGAAATAGCCTGGAAAAAAGCGAACTGTAAAAGTGGAAAAGGACAAGTGCTCTAAACCAATTGCATTTTGCCTTAGAAAACGGTGCCTTTTCCTCCTTCCCCACGTGTAAGCATTGCCAGAGCGATATAAGATTTCTTAAGAAGTGCGTGGGGAAATGTTGAAAATTCAAAATTCAATTTACTGTGCTCTGACTCAAAAATGGATTACGAAATCTAGTCCAAATTTTGGTTTTTCCTCCTTTGGGAATCTAAATTCACCATTTTTATAAGTCACATTTTATTTTGCACCCTCCTTCTTTGCTTTTCAATTTTCCATTTTATTTATTCTTTCTTTATGTTAAGCCTGTCATTTTACTTGTTGGTTATAATTTGACTTGGCATAAAAGTTAATAAATAAATAAATAATTTAAATATTTATGATCTTAAATATAATATAGTAATATTTATGTGGCTATAAAATATTTAAAATTTTTGGTCTTAAATATAATATTTATGTAACTATAAAAATTTCTCATTAAAAAAAATATTATAATGTATTATTTTTTTTGCAACAAACTAATAATAAAGTAGCGTTGAACAAAGTGAAACGAAGGAAGTAAATAAGATTCTTAATTTGTTTGTTGGGATAAAAATGGTCTTATTTATTTCTTTGATATTTGTTGTTCCTCTTTTAAATAAGGTAACCTTATGTTGAAGTTAGTGATTAAATTCTAGAATTACCTTTCCTGTCCTAAAGATATTTTGTGGGTGAAAAACTTTTTAAAGTAGGTCGCCGATATTAGAAGCGACCTAGTGTAGTGAAAAAAACTAAGAAGCGACCTACTATTAAATACAGTAGTGGTTTCGAACGAATCTCGCCAATATAAGAGACCTCCTGCTACAAACATTTTAAGACGGAAATCACTATTAGGCTATAGTTCTCCATTTAACTATTGATTGAACTGTCCAAAAATGGAAAAAGATAAAGAGATGATGACGCTAAAAGTTCCCTTTAAAAACTTTATAAATTGGTAATATTCATATTTGCTACCCAAAAAAATTTATGACCAAAAGTGCTCCTATTTTTAAAACATGACATAGTATGTCTCCAAACTCCATTAATATGGGCTTGCTCACATTGATGGTCCCAAGCCTAGAGAAAGGAGGAGGACTACGGTAAGCTAGCAGTTATCGTAAAACTTGTCGGTTCACGATGAATTCTCATAATAAAGATATCGTTGGGATATGTCCACCTAGGCACGCGTTATGTCGGCACACGAATATGAAGAGGTTGTTGCATTACCGCTTTGGTGTAAGGGAGTATGAGCAAGGGTTCCCGCATCATGAATGTAAGCAGTAAAAAAGTTAGTTCCGCCACATTGGCGCCCAAATGTGTTCCGCATCATGGACGGACGAGTGTGGGTAAAGAAGCTAGTTCTGCCATATCAGTATCCAGATTGGTGCAAAATAAGAAAGGGTTCTCACATCTTAAACGGATGAGGGTGAAAAGACAAGTCGAAGAGAGGGGGTTCATGTAGGTAGCTGAAACATAGGCACTTTGACATGAAGGTTGATGGAATTAGTGGATACCCTAAAAATAAGGAGAGTAGTTATCGCATGCCTTCAAGAACTAAATGAACATGCCAAAATGCTAGAGAGATGGGTAAAGCCGGTTATAAATTATGATACTGTGTGATAGATAAAAATAGAAAGAGAGTGGATATCATTATAGAACCTGGATTTAAAATGAAGCGAAGTAAATCGAGCTGGGGATATAATTATTGCAGTAAGACTTGTATAGAGGAAGGAGACATTTAATATCATTAGTGCCTATGTTTCGCATACAGGATTAGTTGAAGCTGAAGTTAAGTTTTGAGAAAATATAGATTTCTTGGAATCATGATATAATGTTTGAATAAGTTCACGGGGGTAATAGTTATGGTACTAGGAATTATGGGGGAAGGTATATTAGAATTCATTTTAGCTTATAATTTAGTGGTAGCTAACACATTCTTTAAAAGAAGAGATTCATGCCTAGTAACTTATAAGAGTGAGGGTAACCATGATCAAATAGAATTTATCCTTACTGGAAGATGAAGACCACCTAATATATGTTTAGTAGTCTTGAATGTAAAGCTTAAGAGTAGAGTAATAAATAAGATGACTTGCAAACTACCCCATTTTTGGTGATGGGCACTAAAGGCCTCAAACCAATTAGAATTTCAAGAAAAGGTATGAGAGAAAGGATCTTGAGATCAAGAGGGCGATGCAGACATCATGTGAAAGTGAAATGTTAGGGTGCATAAAAGAAGTTGCAATGGAAGTGCTAGGCGTGTATAAAGATCTAAGACTCAGCCACAAAAATCCTAGTGGTGGAATGAAGATGTACAAGTAGTTACTAAAGCTAAAAGAGAGTGTTATATGAATTTGCCAAAAGCAAAAGGTGGAGAAGCCTTTAAAGAATAAGAGAGTTAAGAAGGAAGCTACGAAGGCGATTGATAAAGTCCAAAGGAAAACTCTAGATGGCTGGTACTAAAAGATAGGGACAAGAGAAGGGGAGAAAAGATTGTTTAAACATGCACGACTAATAGAGAAGATAGGTGTCACGCCCCGAACCTGGGGTGTGAGACCGGCACCCGGTGCCTCACCTAACCTAGTGTACTAACTTGCGACTAAGGGACTCTGAACATATAAGGTCATAATTTTGCCATGGCGCCACATTACAAGATAATTTGCGAAGCAAAATATAAAACTGAACGGAAACTAGCGCTGACTAAACATCAATATAAAGTTGGGCCGACAAGGCTATCATAACTACTACAACTGACAAACCAACAAAATATGCATATAAGGCCTACAAGCCAAACATACTGTACTAACTGACAATATATGTCTACAAACATCTACTGATGAATGTATTGTGATCGGAACAGGGCCCCGACCTACCCATAACATATATACATACATACAGATCAGGCTGAACTCGGGAAATACCTACTGAGGAGGTCTACCCGTCTATCTATCTGAACTTGCACGCATGAAATGCAGTGTCCCCAGAAAAGGGACGTCAGTACAAAATAAAGTACCGAGTATGTAAGACAATAACATAACTGAAAGCTGAAACTGAACTGATAATATAATAATTGAAAGTAACTGGGAGTCAAAGATGATTTGGAGATATACTTACATGCTGATACTGACTCAACTCCTTCAATATAGTAAGTAAAATAAATGTTCGACCCTATAAGGCTCGGTACGTATAACTGCTCGGCCGTAGTAGGCTCGCTCATAGGCGCTCGACCATACTAGTCTCTGTATCTCGACCTTCCTGGGCTCGCTCATAGGCGCTCGGCCACAGTAGGCTCGGTATATATACTGTAATATTATATATATATATATATATATATATATATATATATATATATATATATATATATATATATATATATATATATATAGAGAGAGAGAGAGAGAGAGAGAGAGAGAGAGAGAAAGAGAGAGAGACCCTCTACTCTCTTGACCGGAAGAAGACAATACTCAATTGAATATAAAGTCCCGAATAAAGGAGAATACTGTAACTTATGAGACTAGGATAATGTATATAAATTCGGGAGTATGAACTTCTCTTTATGCCTCGTTATCAAACACATGTAGTTACGAGATCATGCCAAAATGAAGTAAGGGCTTAGCCTTAACATACCTTATCACAATCTTTCCAATCACCAAGTTGTACTCGTCTCTTCGCACCTTAATCTACAACAACGATAATAATACTATCATTAAGTTACGAAAGGTACAATTATCGCACAACGAACGATAAGCTTATTTTGTATTAAAACGGGTAGCATCTCCCCTATAATCCTTACTTCTTCCAAATTCAAAATAACACCAACAACCCAAGAACGCAACAATAACAATATATATACATTATTTTTCAACCTTATATACGTCACAAAATACAATAAAACAGCCCAACACACCCCAATCTCTTCAAACACAAAACGACCACCGTAGTAGTGTCAAACAACCCGAAAATATTACGACGAACGACCATCCTACCACCCTGCATTTATGTGGTGTTTCTACACACCCTTCATCCTCCAAAACTCCACAAAATAATAGTAAAGCACGCAGCCCAACAGCAACACAAAACAGTCCATAAAACAGTCTGCTACAAGTGAATAACTCGAACTCACGGCTTCCGATCACCGTCCCGTGAGTTCTTACAAATATATAACGACTTACCATGCATTTACAGTAGAAAAAATGGATGAAAGAGAGCAGTAAACTTACCTTGTTTGTTGGATAACTCAGCTCCTATCTTGGTTCTTCAAACTCTAGGTTTTACACCCAATTAGAACTTGAAAGGGAGAAAAAATTAATTAGGGTTTGTGAGCAATTTTTGGGAGGATTTTTGCATAGCTTATGTCTGGTTATTATGCCCTATTATCAGTCTAATATATGAGGGAAATAGGCCTTTAAAAGGCCTCTTTGTACGACCCGAACTGGCCCATTTATGGACTCTCATTTAAGCAAGTAGGTAACACACCTACTTGTCACCTAGCAATCTGTGCAGTCTCGCAAAAATGCCCATATCTCTCTACTTTGATATCGTATTGATAAATTGTTTAATGATTTAAAAAATAGACCCATAGATCTTCAATTTTATGGGTGGAACACCCCATAACTCTAAGTATATTGGGAGAAAATCGCAGTTACATTTGACCCAAAGTTTCAGTAAGACTTATGAACGTAACTTGTGATGACTTTCATCGACTTTTGTTCCACAACTCGCTTGACTTCAAAACATAACCTCCTTATCATGTTAAGCACCATAGTCTCACCCCAAAAGTACATGTTATAACATTCCCAACTTGTCGACTTTCGACGAAATATTATTTTCTTCAATTCTTTTAGCTTCTGAACCTTCTAACCCTCTGTGTACTTGTTGTTCATGATCTTCAATATTTGTAACCTCCGAGGTAACATGATTAACTTACTTTATATATATTTTCAAAGATGATCTCATTTTTTATCCTACATTAGTTTTCTCACGATGCACTTTTACGTACGAAAATATATGGTGTAACATCATTCCCCCTTGGGAACATTCGTCCTCGAATGTTTACTCTTAGAGACTTTGGAAAATATTTGCCAGAGTCTCCTCCGTACACTAGACTATAACCAACCTGCATGCAGTCAGAAAACATATTATGCATTCCACACATGGCCAATGTATATAAATAGCAACACTTTGCCTCACACAGCCGTAAATCATAAAATACTGAAAGTCAAGAAATAAGAGCTTACCTGATGACCTACTAGCCTGAATAGAGGTGTGTTGTAGCATCCCATCTCGATCCATATCTTCAGTTTGAAATAGGTGGGGGTATTTAGACTTTATTTCTTCCTCCGCTTCCCACGTCATCTCTTCCACATTCTTACTTCTCCATAAAACCTTCACGGAGGCTACCTCCTTATTTCGTAGCTTGCAGATTTGTCGGTCTAGGATGGCAACTGGAATTTCCTCGTATGACAAGTCCTCTGTAATCTGTACATCATCCATGGGCACCACTCTGGTAGGATCGCCAATGCACTTCCATAGCATAGATACGTGAACAACTGGATGGACTGACTCCAATTTTGAGGGAAATTCTAACTCATAAGCTACTTGGCCCACTCTCCGAATGATCCTATAAGGCCCAATATAGCGTGGGCTAAGCTTGCCTTTCTTGCCAAACCTCATCATGCTCTTCATAGGTGATACCTTTAAGAATACCCAGTCATTAACCCCGAACTCTAAGTCTCGTCGCCACACGTCAGAATATGACTTCTGACGACTCTTAGGTGTAAACAGTCACTCCCGGATAAACTTTACTTTCTCTACGGCCTGCTGAACCAGGTCTGGCCCATGTAACCCAGATTTTTCAACATCAAACTACCCTATAGGAGATCTGCACTTACGCCCATACAAAGCCTCGTAAGAGGTAGATGTTCATCTCAACTTCTTTTAAAATCCAACACACATGCTTGTAACATATCCTCGAGCGTCTGAATTGTGCGCTCAGCTTGTCCATCAGTCTATGGATGAAAAGTTATGCTGAGATTCACCCGATTCCCTAGACCTCTCTGAAATGACCTCCAAAAATGTGTTGTAAACTGGGGCCCACTGTCAGATATAATAGATATTGGTACTCCGTATAGTCGCATTATCTCCTTACTATATAACTTTTCATAATCTTCTGCTGTATATGTAGATCTGACTGGTAGGAAATGAACTGATTTTGTGAGCCTATCGACTATCACCCATATAGAATCGAACTTACAATGAGAACGAGGTAAAGCCGTGACAAAGTCCATGTTTATCGCCTCCCATTTCCACGTCGGGATCTTTATAGTCTGTATTAGCCCATCGAGCTTCTGATGCTCTACCTTCACCTGCTAGCAACTAGGACACCAGGCAACAAACTCGGCAATGTTCTTCTTCATATCGTTCCACCAGTACACATCCTTAATGCCATGATACATCTTCGTCGACCTAGGATGAATGGAGTACCACGAATAATGTGCCTCTAATATAATCCTGTCTCGTAACCCTGCTATATCTGGAACACACAAATGACCCCTGTATCTGAGAACCCCATCTCCCTTGAGCTCTAACAATGGCTTCTTCTACTGTGGAACTCACTCTCTCAACTCGACCAACTCTGGGTCCTCGTACTGCCTTTCCTTGACTTCAGCTATGAGAGATGATTTTGCAGTATTTTGGGGTACAACTCCACTATCATCAGAATCTACTAACTGAACCCCCAGACAAGCCAATTGATGAATCTCTCTAGTTAATCATCTTTTCTCGGCCTCTACATGTGCTAATCTACCCATAGTTCGGCGACTTAAGGCATCTGCTACAACATTAGCTTTCCCTGGATGGTAGACAATGTTAACATCGAAATCTTTCACTCAAGCCATCGCCTCTGTCGCAAATTCAACTCTTTTTGCTTGAAGATATATTGCAGGCTTTTATGATCTGTAAATACATCAACATGAACACCATATAAATAATGCCGCCATATCTTAAGTGCATGGACAACCGCAACTAACTCGAGGTCGTGGGTTGGATAATTCCTCTCGTATTTCCTTAACTGCCTTGAAGCATACGTAATTACCTTCCCATATTGCATCAGGCCACATCCTAACCCGACACCTGAGGCATCACAATATACGTCATAACCCTATAGACCCTATGGAAGTGTTAGAACTGGCGCTGAGGCCAACCTGTTCTTAAGCTCTTGGAAACTCCGCTCGCAAGCCTCCGTTCACTGAAACTTAGTTGCTATCTGCGTCAACTTCGTCAATGGTGCCGAAAGGGAATAAAAACCCTCTACGAACCTCCGATAGTATCCTGTTAAGCCTAGAAAGCTACGAACCTCTGTCGGAGTGGTAGGTCTAGGACAAGATTTCACGGCCTCAATCTTCTAAATGTCTACCTGTATACCTTCATCGGATACAATATGCCCCAAGAATGCTACAGACTTCAACCAGAACTCATATTAGAAAATTTAGCATACAACTTATGATCACAGAGGGTTTGGAGTACCGCTCACGGGTGGTCCGCATGATCATCCTCTTAAATTGAATAAACCATAATATCATCAATAAATACTATCACGAACATATCAAAAAATGGCCGGAATAGGCTATTCATCAAGTCCATAAATACGGCGGGTGTATTCGTCAACCCGAAAGACATGACAAGGAACTTGAAGGCTGCCTTCAGAATATCTTTCTCCTGAACTCCGACCTGGTGGTATCCTGACCTCAAATCTATCTTTGAAAAGAATCTAGCCCCCTGCAACTGATCAAACAAGTCACCGATCCTTGGAAGTGGATACTTATTCTTAATAGTTACCTTATTCAGCTGCCTATAATCGATACACATCCTCAGCAAGCCATCTTTCTTCCGCACAAATAGTACCGGTGCACCCCAAGGTGAGGTACTGGGCCTGATGAAACCTTTCTCCAGCAAATCTCTTAACTGCTTATTCAACTCCTTCAATTCGGTAGATGCCATTCTATACGGAGGGATGGATATTGGTTGAGTTCCTGGAAGCAAATCGATGCTAGAATCAATCTCTCGCTCTGGAGGAATACGTGGAAGCTCATATGGAAACACATCTACATACTCTTTGACTACGAGAATAGACTGAAGTGTAGGTATCTCAACATCTGCATCTCTAACTTGCACAATATGATAAATGCGCCCTTTTGCGATCATTTTTCTCGCCTTCAGATAGGAAATAAACCTACCTCTAGGTGTTGCTATATTACCTACCCATTCAAGGACTGGCTTACGTGAAAAATAAAATCTGGCTGCCTTTGCTCGACAATCAACTGTGGCATAGCATACTGCCAACCAGTCCATGCCCATGATAACATCAAAATCCATCATCTCTAGCTCAACTAGGTCGGCTGAGGTCCGACGACTACAAATTGTCACCGTACAACCTCGGTAAACCTGTCTAGCAATAATCAGTTCTCCGGCCGGTGTAGATATCATAAAAGGATCACTTAGTATTTCAGGCACTATACCAAACTTCCCCACGACAAATGGGGTAATATACGATAAAGTAGATCCTGGGTCTATCAAGGCATAAACATCGTGAGAGCAAATGGCCAATATACTTGTCACAACGTCTGGTGAAGGCTCTTGGTCCTGTCGACCTACTAAAGCATAGATACAGTTCTGATTACCACCTGAACATGAACCTCTAGCTCTACCTCGACCTCTACCGGCCGAAGACTGAGACTCGCACCCTGAAGGATGCACGAACATAAATGATCCTGTTACTGAAGTCTTTGGTTGTGCCATACCCCCCAAAATCTCTATTTGGGCAATCTCGCATCATATACCTCGGATGCTCACATGTATAACAAGAAGCAGAACCTATTCGGCATTGGCCCAAGTGTCCTCTACCACAGATGTCACATCACGGCAGAAATGACAATGTCTTCCTTGAACCTCACCGTCACTGCAAACCCGACGCCCCTGAGCTCTTACCTGGTCTTGACTGAGTATAGCGGTTATACCTGTAACCCTGTAACTGAGGTGGCGGAGGCCTAGGTGGTCGTCCGAAGTAGTGGGGCCTATAATTACCCTGAGACTGCTCCTGAGACCTGGGAAATCTCATCCTCTTACGCTGCCCTTGCTCAGTCCTCTCTGTACCCTACTGCCGATGCCTACCTCTTTCTATATTCTAAGCAAATGCCTGAATCCGGGAGATATCCATTCTATCCTGCAATGCAGCGGTGGCACATGCCTCGGTCAACTCTGGGGCCAACCTTGCTATAAACCTATGGATCGTGTCCCGCATAGTAGCAACTGTGGATGGTGCATATCTGGCCAATGAGTCAAAACGGAGACTATACTCTCGAGCACTCATATTGCCCTGCTTAAGGGCTAGAAACTGATCGACCCGAGCCTGTCGGATCTCCCACGGTAAGTACTGGTCAAGGAAGGTATATGAAAAATTCTCCTAAATAGCTGAAGGTGCATCACGTCCCCTGGACCTCTCCTATCCCTTGTACCAAAGGATGGCTATATCTCGGAGTTGAAAAGCTGCTAGCTCAACTGACTCTTTCTCTGTGGCATGCATAACCTGAAAGATCATGTGAAGGTGATCTATGAAATCCTGCGGGGCCTCCCTCTGATTTGTCCCCGTGAAATCTAGGGGACTCAAAGAAATAAACTCTCGGACCCTTGAACTCCCAGACCCCTCAGAAGATCCTGCACTAGCTGATGCCCTAGATTGTTGCTGGGTAGCTACCAACTGTGTCAACAAATGCACCGTACTCCTCAAGTCCTGATCTGATGGAATTGGAGGGGGAACTGGATGTTCGGTAACCCTAGGAATCTGCTTAGGTAGTGGAGGAGCCGGTAATGGCTGAGTAGGGGTCTCGCTCTGGGCCTCATATTGGGCCCCATCTATTGGGGGTACCCTACTGGTCCCCTCACCTGCTACTGTATCTCCCCTTCTGGCTAGTCGTAGTCTTCCTAGTCACCGTCATATGTGTATACAAACACCAACACGTAGGTTTAACTCAAATTTCCTATAACTCGATTCTACAACACGATTTAGATTTGAAAGAAGGGTAACCAACTCCTAAATGCCCTATAGTTCCTTGCTTATATAATGTGATGCACAACACATCTATAAATAAGACCCTACTAGACACGGCTTGTAGACTCCCTAAGACAGAACTACTCTGATACCAAGTTTGTCACGACCCAAACTTGAGGGGCGAGACCGGCACCCGGTGCCTCACCTAACCTAGCGTACCAACTTGCGACTAAGGGACTCTCAATATATAATGTCATAATTTGGCCATGGGGACACATTGCAAGATAATTTGCTAAGCAAAATATAAAACTGAACGGAAACTAGCGCTAACTAAACATCAATATAAAGCTGGGCCGACAAGGCCGTCATAACTACTACAGCTGACAAACCAACAAAATATACATACCAGGCCTACAAGCCCAACATACTGCACTAACTGACAAGATATGTCTACACGCCTCTACTGATGGATGTATTGTGATCGGAACAGGGCCCCGACCTACCCATAACATATATACATACATACAGAAGATGTACACGAAACCCTAGACCCGACAACTCTGAAGGACGTGGAGCTTACTGATCAGGCTGAACTCGGGAAACACCTACTGAGGAGGTCTACCCGTCTGTCTATTTGAACCTGCACACATGAAGTGCAGTGTTTCCAGAAAAGGTACGTCAGTAAGAAATAATGTACCGAGTATGTAAGGCAATAACATAACTGAAAGCTGAAACTGAATTGATAATATAATAACTTAAAGTAATTGGGAGTCAAAGATAATTTGGAGATCTACTTACCTGCTGATACTATAAAGCTCGGTACGTATAACTGCTCGGCCTTAGTAGGCTCGCTTATAGGTGCTCGTCCATACTAGGCTCTGTATCTTGGTCATCCTGGGATCGCTCATAGGCGCTCGACCACAGTAGGCTCGGTATATAACTTACCATGTGATCAGAGGTTGCCCAATAGGGGTCTGCCCACCGATTATAGCTCGATGGTGGTGAAAATACTGTAATATTGTATATATAGACCCTCTACTCTCTTGACTGGAAGAAGACAATACTCAATTGAATATAAATTCCCGATAAGGGAGAATACTATAACTTATGAGACTAGGAAATATGTATATAAATTCTGGAGTATGAACTTCTCTTTATGCCTCGTTATTAAACACATGTAGTTACGAGATCATGCCAAAATGAAGGAAGGGCTTAGCTTTAACATACCTTATCACAATATTTCCAATCACCAAGTTTAACTTGCCTCTTCGCACATACTATCATTAAGTTACGAAAGGTACAACTATTGCTCAACGAACGACAAGCTTATTTTGTATTAAAACGGGCAGCATCTCCCCTATAATTCTTATTTCCTCCAAATTCAAGATAATACCAACAATACAAGAACGCAACAATAACAACATATATACATTATTTTCTAACCTTATATACACCACAAAATACTACAAAACATCCCAACACACCCCAATCTCTTCATACACAAAACGACCACCGTAGTAGTGTCAAACAGCCCGAAAATATTACGGCGAACGACCAGACCACCACCATGAATTTATGTGGTATTTCTCCAAACCCTTCCTCCTCCAAAACTCCACAAAAAAGTAGTAAAACACGCAGCCCAACAGCAACACAAAACAGTCCACAAAACAGTCCGCTATAAGTGAATAACTCAAACTCACGGCTTCCGATCACTGTCCCGTAAGTTCTTACAAATATAGAACGACTTACCATGCATTTACAGTAGAAAAAAATGGATGAAAGAGAGCAGTAAAAACACCTTATTTGTTGGATAACTCAGCTCCTATCTGGTTCTTCAAACTCCAGGTTTTACCTCCAATTAGAACTTGAAATGGAGAGAAAATCAATTAGGGTTTGTAAGAAATATTTGGGAGAATTTTTGCAGAGCTTATGTCTGGTTATTATGCACTATTATCAGTCTAATATATGAGGGAAGTAGGCCTTTAAAAGGCCTCTTTGGACGATCCGAACTGGCCCATTTTTGGACTCTCCTTTAAGCAAGTAGGTAACACACCTACTTGTCACCTAACAGTCTGTGCAGTCTCGCAAAAATGCCCATATCTCTCTACTTTGATATCGTATTGACAAATGGTTTAATGATTTAGAAAATAGACCCATAGATCTTCAATTTTATGGGTGGAACACCCCATAACTCTAAGTATATTGGGAGAAAATCGCAGTTACATTTGACCCAAAGTTTCAGTAAAACTTATGAACGTAACTTGTGATGACTTTCATCAACTTTTGTTCCTCAACTCGCTTGACTTCAAAATATAACCTCCTTATCATATTAAGCACCCTAGTCTCACCCCAAAAATATATGTTATAACATTCCCAACTTGTCGACTTTCGACGAAATATTATTTTCTTCAATTTCTTTAGCTTTTGAACCTTCCAACCCTCTTTGTACTTGTTGTTCATGATCTTCAATATTTGTAACCTCTGAGGTAACATGATTAACTTACTTTTATATATATATATATATATATATATATATATATATATATATATATATATATATATATATATATATATTTTCAAAGATGATCTTATTTTTGGTCCTACATTAGCTTACTTATGACGCACTTTTACGTACGAAAATATAGGGTGTAACAAAAGGTAAGAATTTAAACTAGATGAAATGTATTAAAGATGATTCTCAACAAGTATTGACAGGAGATAATGAGATCAAGGAGACATAAAACAAATATTTTGATCAATTGTTCAACTCGAACCAAGAGGATAGCATTTTAGACCTCCAGACGTGTGTGTAAGATAGAAATTTTAGCTATAACCATAATATTAGGGCGATAGATATAAAGGATGCCATACAAAATATCATGGCTAAAGAGTTTTGTGGTCCAAATAGTATCCCTACAGAGGTCTAGAAGTGTCGTAAAGAAGTAAGAGTAGTATGGTTCATCAAGCTAGTTAATATTATACTAAAAAGTGATAGGATGGCCGAAGAGTGGAGAAACATACCTTAATGTTAGTCTATAAGAATGAAAGAGATATTTAAAGTTGTATAAACTATCGCGACATTAATGTCTTAAGTCATTTAATGAAATTTCGGGAAAAAGTGATAGAGCATAGAGTTAGGAATACGACTAGAGAGATAAAGAATTAATTTGAATTTATGCCCGGAAGATCTACAATGAAGGCTATATTCTTGATAAGAAGATTAATAGAATTTATCATGAAAGAAAAAAAGATCTACACATGTTGTTCATTGAACTAGAGAAAGTATATAATAGAGTACCACCGAAGGCCCTTTAGTAGGTGATGTAGAATAAAAAAATTATTTTATATATATAAATATCATAAAGGATATGTATAAAGGATCTATCACAAACATGAAAATAATAGTATGAGACA